>NC_034607.1:53810129-53815635 GCF_900095145.1 Mus pahari
ACATAGTATCCCGCCGCATGGATACATAGTATCCCGCCGCATGGATACATAGTATCCCACCGCATGGATACATACCGCTTTACTCCTGCGCTTATCAGCTGATAATTGTTTCTATTTCCTGACTGCTAACGAACAATGACTCTGTGAACATTACCATGTATGAGTTTTTGTGTTGATAGTATGTCTTCATTTCTCCTAAACATATGTCAAGTCATGAAAGTGCTAGGTCACAAGCATGTTTATCCTTTGGCACTGCTACCTGTGACGTGTGCTGGTCCCACTTCCTCTACAACCAACACTTGCTCTTAGCTGTCTCTCTTGCAGTCATCCTAGTGGATAGAAAGTGATAGCTCATTGTGATTTTGCCACTAAATTTTAAATAAATTCTTTTTTCTTTAATTTAATGTCTTCTTATTCAGTCCATACTGGGCCAAAAAAAAAAAAATCTCAGAAATGTAACTGAGGTTGATTTAAAATTGTTTTCTTCTAGTGTTTGTGAATTTTACATCATGTACCCCAATCCCACCCATCTCCCCCTCCTCTCATACCCTCCTTACAACCTCCCCCACAACAGAGAAAAAAACTCACTGTGGAAGCTGTAGTGTTGTCACAGTGTGTCGGTCCCATAGTATACCCTTTGTCCACACTTCTTTACTTGCAAATATTCATTGCAATGAGTCTTTGGTCTGGTATGAGGCCTCTGGTGTTTGCTACTCTATCATTACTGGAACATTGAGGTTAATTTTAAAAACTGTTTATTTATTTAGTTATTTGTTTGTTTGTTTGTTTATTTATTTATTTATTTTTAAGGCATGATCTCACTGTGTATCCCTGGCTTGCCTAGAATTTTCTATGTAGAGCAAGCTGGAACTCACAGAGATATGCCTGCCTCTGTCTCCTGGATGCTGGGATTAAAGGTGTATACTAGTATGCCCCATTTATTTTTAATTGTTTGTGGTGTGTGTGTGTGTGTGCGTGTGTGTATAAATATGTACATATGAGCACAGATGCCAATGACGGTCAGGAGAAGGCATCAGACCTCTGGGAGCAAGAGTTATAAGAGCTTGTGAGCTGCCTAAGGTGAATGCTGGGAACTGAACTTGGGTCCTCTACAAGAGCGATCTAGACCTCCAAGCCATTTCTCTAGCCCCTGACACTGAGCTTTTATTCAGTTGTGGACAAGTCTGTGGACATAAGAAGCCTTGCTGCTCTCCTGATGTGACTTCATTAGGGGTCTGTGAGACTGTGGTTTCTGTCTGTATGTCCCCATTGCCCCTCCTGCTCTTTTGAGACTATGGATTGAGTCATGAAAAATATTTCCCCACTTTCCTTGTGGTTCAGTCTCCCCCGTTCTCTCCTTAAACAGTCTCAGTCATGGAGACGCGTGGCAGGGCCTGGGGACATGGATTTTGGGGACTGATTTGGCTAAGGTTCTAATTCTGTCTCTAGTGATTGCCAGCCCAGAGCCCAGAGCCCAGAGCCCAGAGCCCAGAGCCCAGAGCCCAGAGCCCAGAGCCCAGAGCCCAGAGCCCAGAGCCCGCTAATGAAACTCTGAGCTTTGGCTTTCCTATTTACAAAGAGAGATAATAACAGATCTCTCAGATAATTGTTATGAGGATTAAACTACATCCTGCATGTAAAACAATAGAACAACAGTGTGAGGAAATTGCTTAATAAATATTAGTTTCCTCTGCACCCTTACATTCCTCCCAATCCTGTAAATGTGCTGTTTCCCCAGGAGATGGAAGGAGGCTGCTGTGGATGAAACCCTGTCCCGAAAAACCAAAAAAAAAAAACAAAACAAAAAAAAAACAAAAAACAAAAAACAAAAAACAAAACAAAACAAAACAAAATACTGTCTCAAATAACTGTTATGCCAGAGAGAGAAGAGACTGGAAGCCAAGGGAGAGAGAGATAGACGGTGTCCAAACCTAGTTTAGAAAGCAAAGAGCTGATGACTTAAGGGAGGTCAGAGATGTCCCTGCCGCTGGGAGGGAGGGCACAGGATGGGAGGGATGATCGGGCTCTGCTGTTTACATGTTCTGTTCCCCCAAAGCACTCTTTTTTTGGATTATGATGGCATAGGCACAGAATCTTTTTGAAGCAAAGTTGATGTTTATTTCAGACAACCTATTTCTAGGGGCATTCTGGGATCTGACTGGACGAAGCCTTGTGTATACCACAGGCTGAAGGATTAAGGAGGAGGAGGAGGAGGAAGGCCAGGAATGCTGGTGTGGTAAGATCCCCCTGTCTAGCAGCTGTCTTTATCCACAGCGCATCCAGAGAAAACTTCTAGCCATCCTGGAGAGCTTAAAATACAGTATCTAATTGAGTGAAACGTTTTGCAACATGATTGGCAGCCTTGGAGCAGAGCTTTGTGTACTAAACTAATGGAATTGAATGTGACTTCTGAATCAAGCTTACCTGTAGGACAGCAGTTCTCAACCTCTGGGTTGTGACCCCTTTCACAGGGACTGCCTGAGATCATTGGAAAAATATTACGATTTAGAACAGTAGCAAAGTCACAGTTATGAAGTAGCAACAAAAATAATTTCCTGATTGGGGTTCAGTAGAGCACGAACTGTCTTAAAGCATTAGGAAGGTTGAGAACCACTACGGTAAGAGGATACAAGTTTTTTCTTAGTATTAAAACCTTCCCTGACTTTCCCTTGGTCACTGAAATTCCTTTAGCAGAGGAATTAAATTACGTCCTGTGCCATATTCCTCAACTAAAACTCAGGTGACACAATTGGAAGGATTCACAAACTGTTACCTTTATTAATGCTGATGGCTTTTTAAATCAGAAAGGACCCATTTCAGAATCTGACACTGATTTAAGAGTATCAAGCAGCATGCTGGAGAGGCTGAAAGTAGAGCAGCTAACTTTTATTGTCCCCAGCCCTTGCCCTAGGGCTGGGCATGGTGATGCAAGCATTTAATCCCAGCACATGGGAGGCGGAAGTAGGCAGATCACTGTGAGTTTAAGGCCAGCCTGGGCTACATAGCCAATTGTTACATCGTGAGATGCTATTTTTAAAGAAACTGCCTTCTTTGGATTTACTTAGTCAGCCAACAAGCATACGGTGCACATCTATTAAAGACCGGTGTCAGGGTCTGGAATGCGCAGGTACGACTTTTACTGTGTTGATCTTTCATGCTGGTGATGTTCCCTCTCTAGACTGGCTCCTTCTACTCAGAAACCTCAATTCTCACATAGACCATCCCAACTGTGGCCAGCTTGAAAACTTATAAGTAGAAGGGACTACTGTAGAACTCAATTTGGGGGTGGGCAGTTATACATCAACACTTCATGATGAGTTTAGGCAGTTGTCTAGAAATGTTATCATGATTTTTTTTTTTTTTTTTTTTTTTTTTTTTTTTTTTTTTTTTTTTTTTTTTGTGATAGTGTTTTACGTCACCCAGGCTGGCCTTAAACCCATCATGACTGACAGAAGAAAACTCCAGGCTAATCACATGACGTGAAGCACTGTGTGAGACAGGGTGCTTAGTTCCTGTGCTGAGAGCACAGGGGAGGAAGGAAAGGGATAATGGGCTGAGCAGAGCCTTAGAAGAACTGAGAGCAAGCAAGCAGTCAGGCTTCCTGGCGGGAGCAGAGACAAGGGACACAAGTGGAGACGACAGGAGTACAACAAGAGGTTGAGTTTTCTTTTCCAGAATCTTCAAGGGCTGGCAAACTGAGCTCACGGGAGAAACGTCAGCTACCACTGATCTCCAGGAGCCAGAGCCACGGGCTGGAAGGGAAGAGGACCTTTTGGAAAATTTCACCAGACCTCTCCCCTCCAGAAGGGGAAGACTAATTAATATTCCACAGGACAGACTGACCAATCGACCATCTGCATCTACAGACAAGGGGAAGTCCCTCCCACCTCATCCCCTGAAGACCAATCAGTTTAAAAAGTCACACTGTTCTGCCAATCACATTGTGCCTAATGGCTGCTGCTCTGAAAACTGTATAAAGACAGACCAAACAGGCTGCAGGGGTGGGGGGTGGGGTGGGGTGGGGTTTCGGGTGTCACCATCTCTTCTTCTGGTGTAGGGTAACCCCAACACGTTGGAACAATAAATTCCTCTTGTTTTTTCCATCAATTTCTGGCTCCGAGTGGTTGACTCAGGGGGTCCCTGGTAAGCTAAGGCTCACCAGAGTCTTACAAAAGCAGGGGCGTTGGATTGCTCTTCATACAGGATGAAGAGTCTTGATGGCCTGATGGTAGCCCCCTATAATGCCTCATGCTGTTAATGATGCTATAGAATTTGTAAATTCACCATTGTAACAGGACATCCTGTGGAAAATGATGAAGGGGACTTAGGTGAGCATCCAGGCTACCAAGACTCTGGAGACAAAATGTAGGCCACAGAGGGGTAGATGAGGCAAAGGCAAGTTTACACACTCACACACACACTCTCTCACACTCACACACACATACTCTCTCACACACACATACTCACACACTCTCACACACACACTCTCTCTCACACACACACTCATACACACTTGCACATGCATGCACTTAGGCAGAGTTTTCATTTCAAGCTAAGTTTGACAAATATCTCTCTCTCTCTCTCTCTCTCTCTCTCTCTCTCTCTCTCTCTCTCTCTCTCTCTCCCTCTCTGCTGTATATTTAATTTCCTGATTGACAAACCCATACTTGACTTTAAGTGACAGAATTAAAATACAGTCCATTGGTGAAAACCCGTCTTTCTCACTATTGGTTGAGTGTGTACTACCCCTGCAGAGGGCTTGAGAATGGTTTCCAGCAGTCACTTTGGGTGGCACCTAAGAACTTGAAAAGCCAGCACGGAGGACTCTGGCGCCCTCTCTTGGTCTCCTCAGGCACATGTACATATATGCACAAACCACACACAGACATACACATCTACATATATTGAGAAATAAAAATGAAATCTTAAAAAAAAAAGAAGATTGTATTTAATTTTTTTGCAATGTGTTATTTGTCTAAAGCGAAGTATACCTGGGCAAGAAATTCACAAAGATTCTATGTAAAGATATGATGTCTCATGCTGCAGTAAACTATAACCCCTTCTCATGTCCGGGAGCAGAGACCAGGAGGTTGTTATCACCATACTGCAGGCAGGAAACAGAGCTGGGAGGGGCTGCATCTCTTCCTCAAGCATCCTTCGTATTCCAGAGCATCTCAGCATCAGGGTGTGTGCTAAATCATGTAAGTGCCCAGATGAGAACAGTGAGCAAATTGCTATCACCGTGAATAGTGATGGAGCTCTGGTGCCAGCCTTATCCGATGGTGAAAGCTATAAATTATTAAAATAAAAAAAAAGTATGATGTGCATTTCTGGACTTAAAAATTCTGTAATCTGGGCTGGTGAGATGGCTCAGTGGGTAAGAGCACCCGATTGCTCTTCCGAAGGTCAGGAGTTCAAATCCCAGCAACCACATGGTGGCTCATAACCATCTGTAACAAGATCTGACTCCCTCTTCTGGAGTGTCTGAAGATAGCTACAGTGTACT
>NC_034607.1:53816045-53822204 GCF_900095145.1 Mus pahari
GAGAGAGAGAGAGAGAGAGAGAGAGAGAGAGAGAGAGAGAGAGAGAGAGAGGAGACAGAAGAATTCATAAAGCAGTGCGGATTTAACTGGACCTTGGGGAAGGCAGACTGGATGGAGAGTTATCATTAATATTATACAGTGAGACGATGCTTATACATGAGAGCAGCTGTATAAACACGGAACCTTCCAAGTCTCTATTTGAGAGCACTCTTTGAACAGAAATCTGAAAGCAATTCCCTTTGCATAAGCAGCACGCGGAGGGAACCTGCGCAAGAGGCCCACTCTGCTTCGACCCCTTGTTTATTCCTTGGATTTTGTTTCCTTAAGCTTTCCAGACCTGCTCGCTCACCTCTGTGTGGAAGGGTTCTGCGGTTGCGATGTGAGTGAATTCTTCGGCTCTCCTAGTTCCTGGTGCCCTGAAGCTGCGAGACTCCAAAGCCTTGTGCGGGTCACAGACGACCCACTTTAAGAGCTTTCTGAGGCAACCTCCTAGGCTTGGCAAACACTGTGACTTGGTGTGATCTTGGCAGGGTGGAGCACTCCTTTCACTCTGCCCTTAGAAGTCTGGTTAGAGAGGGGTGGGGGAGGCACTTGGTATCTGGACGACCCACTGATTGAGGAGAGAGGCCGGTGAACACAGAATGTCACTAGAGTCCTTTGCACTCACTGGAGCCTCGTTAGACAGCAGATGCACACTGGAAAACCTTTTTATAACGAGTTCTTTGCATCTGTGATCTGAGTCCAAAAGGCTCCAACTTTACCCACTCCCTCGCAAACTTTTCCTTGTCCTTTACTCCTTCATAGGAAAGTCATGTTCTTTTGTTTACCTCAACAATGATGTTAGTTGACCTACAGAGAACATATTTGTTGACAAAACACAAGCATCCAGCAATTCAAGCCTCTAAATTTAGAAAAAAAATGGTTGGCTTTTAGTTGAAGAGAACATCGGAAATTTAATTTCCATCCCAAACAGCTAAATTGCTACACATCAATTACATCTGAAGAACGAAATAAGAAATAAAATTTCAGGTATCAAAAACTAAGAGGGTCTGGAGAGATGGCTTAGTAGTGGTTAATAGTGGTATTCCTCTCCTTGAAAAGAACACAAATTCACTTCCAGCGCTCAAGTTGGGTGTTTCCCTGCCACCTGTAACCCCAGCTTAGGCGGACTGTGACGCCCTCTACTGGCCTCCTTTGGAACTTACACTAATGTGCACATGCCCACCCCCCAATTAAAAATAAAAATACTTCCTTAAAAAAAAAAAAAAAACAACTTGGGATGGGAGAGTCTTCATAGGGAGTCTATGAGGGTGACTCTAACTGCGACCCCTAGCAGTGGGGGACATGAAGCCTGAAGTGGCCACTACCTGTAGCCAGGCAGGACACCAATCCACCCACAAAATCTTCAACCTAAAGTGTGTCCTGCCTACAAGAAGTGTAGGGACAGAGATGGAGCAGAGACTGAGGGAACAGCCAACCAATACCTGGTCCAACTTGAGACCCATCCCACGAGCAAGCACCAATCCCTGCCACTATTAATAAAACTGCTGCACTTGCAGACAGGAGACTAGCATGACTGTCCTCTGAGAGGCTCCACTCAGCAGCTGACTGACACAGATGCCCAGCCAAACATGAGACAGAGTTCGGAGATTCTTGTGGAGGAGTCGGGAGCAAGGATTGAGAGACCGGAAGTAGGTAGGTACTCCACAGGAAGACCAACAGAGTCGACTAACTTGGACCCTTGGGGGCTCCCGGACACTGAACCATCAATCAAAGAGAGAGCATGAGCTAGACTTAGGCCTCCTCCCGCTTTTGTATCAGATGTGCAGTTCTGTCTTCATGCAGGTCCCCCACCAACTGGAGTGTGGACTCACCCTGACTCAGTGGGAGAGGAATCACCTAGTACTGCAATGACTTGAGGTGCCAGGGTGGGTTGGTACCCAAGGGGAACTTCCCCTTTCTCAGAGAAGAAGGGGAGGGGGGACTGGGAGGAGAAGGGGGGCTGTGATTGTGTTGTAAAGTGAATAAATAAATTAATTCATTAATGGAAAAATACACAGGCAAACGACAAAAACCAAAAAATACAAACCAATCAAACCAACCAACCAGCCAACCACAACCCAACAATAGAGAGACTCCACAGAGATAAATGGAATGTAAGCACCATGAGCAATCCCCTCCCCCCACCGGGATTTTAATCAGTGCTGTGAACTGGTTAAGTCTTGAGGCTGCTGCTAAGCTGCTCAGTCCCCTAGAGACTGGGGTTGAGACCTGTTCCCGGTTTATTTTTGGGAGGGGGGGCTTGAATATCTAAAGAGGCAGCTCAGTAGAATCTTTACTATGTGCTAGCTGAACAGACTCAAATCCTGTAACCCTCTTATGGTTTGTAGAGAAGCTGTGAACTGAGAATCCAAACTCAATGTTCTTATGCAGTTGTGAATTCCATGAATCTTAAACAAAGGTAGCTGGGGGGGGGAGTGGGGGAAACCTCACAGGTCTTCTCTGTCTCCCAGAGCACAATGCAAAATGGGGTTTTCAGCTTTCAGTCCACAGAAAGTGAGAAAGGTGTAGCCTACGATGAAGGATACATTTTAAAGGAAGGAGATCTATATCTATCTATCTATCTATCTATCTATCTATCTATCTATCTATCTATCTATCTATCCATCCATATCTCTATCAATTATCTATATAGCTATCTATCATCTACCCATCCATTTTATCTATTATCTATCTACCTATCCTATCTATTCACTATATCTATCTATCTATCTATCTATCTATCTATCTATCTATCTATCTATCTATCTATCTATCATCTATCTATCTTTCTCAAGACAAGATTTCTCTGTATAGCCCTTGCCATCCTGGAACTTGCCTGTAGACCAAGTTGCCCTTGAATTCATAGATCTGCCTGCCTCTGCCTCCCAAGTGCTGGGACTAAAGGAGGGAAGAAAAATTTTAAAATTATATACTATAAGATCTTCCAAAGTTGTATTTTCTTAGCCACAACTTATTTAGTGCCTTTATGTTGGATAGAAAGTGTCCTTCCAAAAGGCTATTACAGGGGCTTTCCCTAGATGGTGGCTCTACTTTGGGGCATACTGGACTTTAGGAGATACAACCTAGTTGGAGGCTGTGGGTCACAAGGGACCTGTTCTAGGAGGCTATATGTTGTCCTAGAACATTATCTTTCTCTCTCTCTGCATTCTACCTCCCACGAGGTGCCTAGCTTCAGCCTTATGTCTTTGCGTTTTCTTTGTCTGTTGTGTCAATGTTTTCTATGGTATCTTCTGCACCTGAGATTCTCTCTTCTATCTCTTGTATTCTGTTGGTGATGCTTTCATCTATGACTCCTGATCTCTTTCCTAGGTTTTCTGTCTCTAGGGTTGTTTCCCTTTGTGATTTCTTTATTGTTTCTAGTTCCATTTTTAAATCCTGGATGGTTTTGTTGAATTCCTTTGCCTGTTTGATTGTGTTTTCCTGTATTTCTTTAAGGAATTTTTGTGTTTCCTCTTTAAGGGCTTCTAGCTGTTTATCTGTGTTCTCCTGTATTTCTTTAAGGGAGTTATTTATGTCCTTTTTAAAGTCCTCTATCATCATCATGAGAAGTGATTTTAGATCTGAATCTTGATTTTCAGGTGTGATGGTGTATCCAGGACTTGCTTTGAGAATTGGGTTCTGATGATGCCAAGTAAGCTTGGTTTCTATTGCTTATGTTCTTAAGCTTGCCTCCCGCCATCTGGTTATTTCTAGTGCTACCTGCCCTGGCTATGTCTGACTGGAGCTCATCCCTCCTGTGACCCTGGTTGTGTCAGCGTATCTTGGATGGCAGGTCAGCTAGCCACACATTGTGTAAGGTTCTGGTCATATAAAAATTTCCTTGTTTTTTTATTTTATATGGAAATAGAATTCTTGGTGGGATATTTTTTTCTCTCCTTCCTTCCTTCCTTCCTTTCCTTTTCTTTTCTTTCCTTTCCTTTCCTTTTTCTTTTCTTCCCCCCCCCCTTTTTTTTGATAGAGTCTTACTGTGTAGCCTTAGCTGCTGACCTCTGTCTTTTGGGTACAGGGTGAAGGCTTGCAGCACCACGTCAGGCTGCTTGGATGGGTTTTGGTTTTGTTGTTTGTTTGCATTGTTTTGTATATATTGCTGTGCCTCCTTCTGGATCCTATTGTCTCTGGCTTGCTCTGTGTCTCCTTCTGGACCCTGTTGTCTCTGACCTGCTCTGTGCCTCTTTCTGGACCCTGTTGTCTCTGACCTGCTCTGTGCCTCTTTCTGGACCCTGTTGTCTCNCTGACCTGCTCTGTGCCTCTTTCTGGACCCTGTTGTCTCTGACCTGCTCTGTGCCTCTTTCTGGACCCTGTTGTCTCTGACCTGCTCTGTGCCTCCTTCTGGACCCTGTTGTCTCTGACCTGCTCTGTGACCCCCTTCTCTACTGTCTTCTCTGACCTGCTGCCTCTGTCATAGACTTGTTCTGAATACACCACACCATTTTTCTTTCAATAATTTCAATTTTTTTTTTCTGTTCTCTTCCCTTGGCTTTCTTTCTGCTTTTTTAAAACTGCAGGGTGCCTATTGATGGGCTCGTTTGAGTGGCTAAATTCTTATCTCTGAGAGTAAGAACTTGTGACACATTTTTAAGAACATTGAGCCATGTGACTGTTTTTCTTCACTGGCACATCTCGCATGACTCAGGGACTCATCTAACAGGGGCAGTGAGGGAATGAAGAAACGAAGGACAGACACAAAGACAGTAAAGGAAAGCTGGGATCGGGTGATCTGTGCTTTTGGATGGAGAAGCCATAGCACCCTGGAAGCTCAAGGCATCTATTATACACAATTGAACAGGGAGGTAGGATTACTACATACAGATAAACAAGGAGGTAGGGTGGTATATACGGCAGAAACAAGAAGGCAGATTTAGCCCTTGGGTAGGAACAATTTCTTAGGAGAACAATCTTCAGGTTGCAAACATTCTGGAGTAGGAACATGGGGAGAGAAACCCACAGTGAGTGTCTTCTGCACACACTGTCAACATTCATACTCGAGACCCAAGGAAGGCTCTGTTCTACTACGGGTCTGAGCCACAGAGGTCCCCGGCATGGCCACGACCAGGTCAAACAGCACACAGTAGCCCAGGACTTCACTTGCTCCCTGCGGTCTGTTTGTGATTTGTTTGAGACAAGGTCTCATTGTGTGGTCCTGGTTAGCCTGAAATCTACGTAGACCAGGCTATCCTCAGACTCACAGAGATCCACCTGCTTCTGCTCCCTGGAAGCTGGGACTGAAGTGTGCACCCCCTATCATGTCCAACAAAGCTCTGGCACCCCAATTTTCTCTCCTTCCTCACCTCCTGACGCTCCTTCCCAGGGATAACTAATTCCATGCTGTCTACAGGTCTTTGAACGGCCCAGTTCATTATTCACCTAACACTTTTCTTTCTCTTTTTCATACCTAAAAATTGTTCTATTAATTTATCTTAAACTACAGATTTAAACTTCTGCCAACTCCATTCCATGGTGGAAACCATTCAGGGAAATTTTCACTGTAGTTATTAAGTCTATAATTTTCATTTTGTTCTTTTTAAAAATTTATTTGTCGGGCTCCATGCCCAGGAGTAGCTGGCTAACACAAAATGAACATGGTTTTATGTGTGAGTGTGTTGGGGAGAGCTTTTGGTTTCACTTTGGTTTATTTATTTATTTTAGGTAGAGAAAAGAGATTGAAGTAGAGTCGGTAGGGAGGCAGGTATAAATATGGGAAGGGTTGGGAAGAGAAAAATAAGATAAGAATATACCGTATATATTTTTAATTAGAGTATTAGAAATCACATTTACAAAAATAAAATCATTTTTATTATTTTTAATTGTGTGCCTCATTTCTAGATTTTTTTACTAAAATTTTTTATTAGATATTCCCTTCATTTACATTTCAAATGCTATCCCCAAAGTCCCCTACACCCTCCCCCCGCCCTGCTCCCCAACCCACCCACTCCCACTTCCTGGCCCTGGCATTCCCTTGTACTGGGTCATATAATGTTTGCAAGACCAAGGGGCCTCTCTACCCAATGATGGCTGATTAGGCCATCTTCTGCTACATATGCAGCTAGAGACACAAACTCAAGGGGTACTGGTTAGTTCATATTGTTGTTCCACCTA
>NC_034607.1:53824324-53835040 GCF_900095145.1 Mus pahari
CTTTATTGTTTCTACTTCCATTTTTAGGTCTTGGATGGTTTTGTTCAATTCCATCACCTGTTTGGTTGTGTTTTCCTGTAATTCTTTAAGGGATTTTTATGTTTCCTCTTTAAGGACTTCTACCTGTTCAGCAGTGTTTTCCTGTAATTTCTTGAGGGATTTTTGTGCTTCCTCTTTAAGGACTTCTACCTGTTTAGCANTGTTCTCCTTTATTTCTTTAAGTGAGTTATTAATGCCCTTCTTAAAATCCTCTACCAGCATCATGAGATATGATTTTAAATCTGAATCTTGGCTTTTGGGGGTATCCAGGACTCGCTGTTGTGGGCGTACTGGGTTCTGATTCTGCTGAGTGGTCTTAGTTTCTGTTAGAAAGGTTCTTTCATTTGCCTTTCGCCATCTGGTAATCTCTGGTGTTAGATGTTCTAGCTGTCTCTGGCTGGAGATTGTTCCTTCTGTGATTCTGTTAGTCTCTTTCAGCACTCCTGGGAGTCCAAGTCACTCCTGAGTCCCAGTGGTCATAGCACTCTCTGCCAGCAAGCTCTCCTCTGGCAGGGAAGGTCCACAGAGGTCTGGAGCTCAGCTCCACCTCCTGGCTGAAGATAAAGGCCTGAAGGACCCTGTCCAGGAAGCTCTGTTGCTTCTGCAGCCCACGCACTCTCCTGTGCGGACTGGTCTCTGAGACACCCGGGATACAAGATGGTGATCTTGCCTGAGTCCTGGGGTCAGACCATTTCTAGATCTTCTAGTTAAATTTGTGCCTGGTTTGTCACTTATCCCAATTGTAATGACAGTTTAGCTAATCATGGCAATAATCTCAGTACTTGGCAAGAAGAGGCAGGAAGGTCTGGAGTTCAAGATCTTCTTCAGGAGTTTAAGACCAGAGCGGCTCCCCACTCACTGTCAAAAGCAAACAACCAATTGTCATTTGCTAACAGTTGGCTATGCATTTTGCTTCCTGTTGGAGTCAGAGAGAGTGTTGCCCAGTCTTCACAAGTATGAAGTTCCCAAATCCCATCCACCTCCTCCTCCCCTAGCCAGCTCACCAACTGTACCTCCTGGCTAGAGTCAGGGAGAACTACCTCCAGCGAGACCGTCTGCAGGGAGCCCCAAGTTAGCTCAGGCTGTCCCATGGATAACTCATGTAGCCACAGGTCTCATTTTGCTGGCTTCCTTCTCCCAGGTGATTACTATGTTTGGGAAAACATGTTTTGTCCTGTTTTTTAATGGCTTCTCTGGCAGTAAGCTACTAATTTTGCATCCAGCCCACCTTTTGAAAAGTGTCCTTGTTAGCCCCAAACCTGGGAGTAGAGGTGGGTCTAGCCCCAAAGCCCCACCCCTACCATTCTTAGCAGACCTCTAAGAGACCTGTTTGAAATCAGGAATAATGCTTGTTGGCCTGTCATTTGCCTTCCACGGGTTGGAGTGTCTGTGTCTGTGTGACACTTTGTGCCATCTACATTTGTTTTATCAAGACAGGATTTGTGACTATTTTCAAGTCTGCCAAAACCAGAAGTCCTGTGTCCATGATTATAACTTTCAAAATTAGCTTCCGGGCATTATGAATTCACATTCTTCGTGTCTGAATTTTGTTCTGTTTATTTGATGAATGTTGGATTTCGTTGCGATGCACGATCATTTGGCTTACTCCGAGGCTCATTTCTGAGCTCCGTTGAAGTGAGTCCAGCTTTTCCATCCATGGTTTATTTACAGCTAAGCTGGTACCTTTCGTGGTCTTCTTCGAGTCTCTTTCCAAGGCCTGGTGTGTTCTGAGGTCTTTGTAAGTCTGATTCTGAGGTCTTTGTAAGTCTGGGTAGTAGGAAGGCCACTCGCTCTCAGAGGGGTGAGTGTTCTGCCCGAGGAGGTAATTCTCCTCTGTGTGTACAGCTCACACCTTAGCTGGAGACTTGACGGGACTCCTCCACACCCCCGTGCAGCCCTTACTCTGTCTGTGTTGCCCATTCACTCTTTGCCTGGACTCTTGTCTTCCAAATTCTAGCCATTTTAACCAGCCCTCTACTTCTGTAATCCACAGAGCTGTATTTAGTTTATGAGCTGCCTCCAGGCTGTGAGCTCATATAATCACAGGCTCTGAGCATCTTACTAACTACCTTCTCTTAGGGACCGGAGTTATATAGTAGCTGTTTGGAAATACAGTTTTGTTTTGTTTTTCTTTTTTTTTCTTTTCCCTTTTCCTTATTGCTTAGGAAAGTAGATCTGGCCTCTCTTATTCCGTCTTGGCCAAAAGTAAAAACTGAACTATTTTGTTAGGAGATAGAAGTAGTTTTAATCATGATTTAAGTTTACTATGTTTATTTGTAGAGATGAATTATATGGGAGTAAGACTGCAAAAATAGCTGGGTGTTGTGTGGCATACTGTGGCATACCTGCAATCCCAGTGCTCCAATGGCAGAGGAAGGGGGACAAACAAGAAAACAAACAAAAGAGAGAAAGGGAGGGAGAGGGGTCAGGGGTTGGGGAAGAGAGAGAGAAAGAGAGAGAGAGAGAGAGAGAGAGAGAGAGAGAGAGAGAGAGAGTCATTTAAGAGGGAGTGTAACCCAACCAGGAAGATTTCAGACAGGCAAGGCTTAGAGCAAGCCTCAGTGCTGTCTGGTTGGCTGAGGCTGTTTGGGGAGGAGCTCAGAGCCCCTGGTTGGGCTTACCCAACAGCCACAGCTTTCCTAGATGTGGAGGGCATCCTGCTTGTTCCAGTGGTCTTTGTCATTCGTGTTGGAAGCAGGAGTGACCACGTGTGCAGGTTTTTTATCAACTTGACACAAACCTAGACATGTTTGGGAAGACAGCATGCTGATTGAGAAAATGTCTCCATAGGATTGGCCTGTAGGTAAGTCTGCCGGGCGGTTTCTTCATTGATGATTGATGTGGGAGGTCCCAGTTCACTGGGGACAATAACCACCCTTGGGCTCGTGGTCCTGGGTGGAATAAGAAAGCAGGCTGAGCAAGCCAAGGGGAGAAGCCAGTAAGCAGCATCCTCAGTGGTCTTTGCATCAGCTCCTGCGCAGAGTTCTTGCCTTGAGTTCCTGCTCTCTTGTCCCTTAGGGCTGGAGTGTGACCTGAGAGCTGCCGTGAAATAAATGCTCTCCGCCCCAGATTGCTTTTGTTCCTGGTGTTTTATCACAGCAACAGAAACCTGGGGTGCCACTCAGAAAAGACTGACCCAAGGTGAGAATCTTTTTCTTGGAAGATGTTGGAATCAGAGACCAAAATGAGCACGGTGATAGAACTCTTAGTACCGATGCGGTCACTGCCAAGAACTAGGGAAGGGTATGGGGAGGGGCAAGGGCTGGCGTGTCTGGCCATCTTCCGCGGCTCTTCGCAGTGCCTTGCAGGTTATTACTGCATTATTCTGCAGCCACTTTTCTGTGTCCATGTTTTACTTATTTGTTCTTCTGTGTTTTGGGGACAGGCTTTCATTCTATAGCTCAGACTAGACTAGAACCCATTCAGCCCATGGCATCTTCCTTCCTCAGTCTCCCAGGTGCTTGGGTTATGAGGGTAAGCTTTTATTTCCTGGATTTATATCTGAGAGTTAAAAAAAAATTCTTTTTATGATTAAATTTTTGTGTGTGTGTGTATGTGTGTGTCTTTATTTGCATGTGCATGTAGGTGCTGGAGGAGCCCAGAAGAGGGCACCAGATCCCCTGGAGCTGGGGCTGGGGGCTGGGGGCTGGGGGCTGGAGCTGTTTATAAGCAGCCTGATGTGGCTGCTGTGAACAGAACTCCTTTCTGCTGGAAGATCACCAAGTATTCTTAACCACTGAGCCATCTCTCCAGCCCTGTATCTGAGGTCTGCAGTCTTTAATTAGGGCACTGTGCTAACTCCTGCTCTTGTCACTACAAAGCATCATGGGCTTCTTTCTGTCTGTTTGTCTGTCTGTCTAAATTTTACTATTGTACCTGTGTACACACAGATGCACATGTGACAGTTCACATGTGGAGGTCAGAGGACTTTTTTTTTTTTTTTAGAAGAAATGTATTATTTGGTTTATACTTCCATTCTGTAGTTCATCATGGAAGGAAGACAGGAAGGAACTCAAACAGTCCAGAGTCCTGGAGGCAGGAGCTGATGAAGAAGACATGAGAGGGACTGACTTGTTTCCTCTGACTTGCTCAGCCAACTTTCTCATAGAAGCCAAGAGCACCACCCACAATGGGCTGAGCTTTCCTCCATCATTTTCTCAATCAAGATTCTCTCCTTTCAGGTAACTCTGGCTTGTGTCAGCTTAATATAAGGCTAGCCAACACACTAGCACACAGTCTCCATATCTGCCTACCTTGCAGAGGACAATTCTTTTTTTGTTGTTGTTGTTTTGTTTTGTTTTGTTTTTGAGACAGGGTTTCTCTGTATAGCCCTGGATGTCCTGGAACTCATTCTGTAGACCAGGCTGGCCTCGAACTCAGAAATCCGCCTGCCTTTGCCTCCCAAGTGCTGGGATTAAAGGGACAATTCTTTTTTTAATTTAATTTCTTTTACTTACTCACTTTACATCCTGCGCACTGTTCCCCCTCCCAGTCATCCCCTCCCACAATCTCCTTCCCTCATCCCTCCCTTCTCCTCCAAGCAGGTGGAGCTCCCCCTGGGTGTACACCCCCCCCCCCCAGTTCTGACTGGTGCTCACAAAGGACATAGAGGCCATGACTCCACAAGAGTGACAGTGGACTGTCTTAAACTTAACCAGGCAGTAACTCCAGTTGTAGCTGTTTCTAGACGTGACATGGTCATACATCTGGTGTGCACCTAGTGATCTGACACACACGTTTTCTTTTTACCTGTTACTGAAGTTCTCAGAAGTTGACCTTGCCTAATCTGTCTTCACCAGGCCATCTCAGGAGTGAGCAACCTGCCCGGCCCAGCCCAGCAGGAATCAACTTCACAGCGTCCTGACTGCCTTTCCCTTCCATGGGATATGGCACTGGTCTATTACATTGATGACATGTTTAATGGGCACAGTAAACGGAAAGTTCTAGGCACACTTCATGTATGGAGAGTAGGAGATAAACTCCATGGAAGCTCAAGGACTTGCTTTGGTAAAAATCATAAGGGTCCAATTATCTGAGGTATGAAGATATTTGTCTTCTCTGGTGACAGTTAAGTTATTGGTTCAAGGTCTTCCCACTACTAAGAGGCACAAGGCCTCCTGGGTCTCTTGGGCTTTTGGTAATGTATTTCTCACTTGGACATTCATCTTTGACTAATTTGCTTAGTGGCTAGAAAATGCCTGTTTTGAGTAATGCTTGGAATGACAGCAGTCCCTAGACTAGGTCAGAGTGCTGTGCAAACTGTTCCACTCATTTGGGTCATGTGACTCATCATTGGCCCATGTGACTCATCAGATAGAATGGTTCTGGAGATGTAAGGATGTGCTAGGAGTCTTTGGCAAGTTGCCTTGGTGAATCATAGCTCAGATCCTTGGAAATGTTTAGTTAAGTGATGCCACATGCTGGGAATAACACTTCTTCTTTGGAGAACAAGTTGTGGCCTGCTGCTAGGCCTTAGAGAGTGAACACTTGGTGGGGAACTACCAAGTAACCATGTGAAAGAGCTATTCCTCACATGGAAATTGTCTGGCCTACCAAGTCTGAAAGTTGCCAGTGGCTTTATGAAAGCTTTGAGGGAGACTGGAGTGGGTTGAAGGCTAAGTTGCATGAGGAAATAGGTCAGTTGTGAACACTCTCCACCCCATGCTATTGGTAGTCTGAGCCTATGACCTTAGTTGACTGTGGAAGAAAATGCTCGAGTCCAGATTATAATCTAATCGGTTCTCCTGATTTGTAGGTGGAGAGAGAGAGAGAGAGAGAGAGAGAGAGAGAGAGAGAGAGAGAGAGGCCACAGCTGTATGACCACCTTGGAAAGGTGACAGACAGCAGTATAAAGAAAGCTTTCCATTGGACTGGACTTTGAGCAGAGCACATGGTTGTTCTCTGCCTGAAATGCTAGTTGGCCAGATGTTTTGAGCCATCAATTCATTGGCTGCAGTTAATGGCTTGTTTACACAGTCAGAGACTTGGTGGGTACACAACTGGAAAACTGGTGTGTGAGGAAGCAGCCTTTACATAAACCTCTCCACGTGAGCCCAGAGCATGGTGGCATTTGTGTCTCATCCGAAAGCCCCGGAAAGGGAGGCTCAGACTGCAATGTTACAGTGTCGATCAGGTGAAACAAATGTTTCTGAAACGGCAGCCATCATCTTCAGTCACTGCTGGTATTCCCATTGGACTAATGAGCACATAGCCAGAGAGCCAAGGATGGAGGAAGTACTGGGCTCAGCAACACACTAATGAATTCGCATTCACCAGCTACATGGCAGCAAGTTAATGACACAGGCCTGCTCCCATCAGGAAAAGCATAGCACTCGTAGTCACTAGACGTGGAGTTGCTTTTTTTTTTTGCTTGCAAGATCCTGCCCTATCTGTTGTGAATTGTCAGATAATTTTATCCCAAGCCATTGTATTTTACATATTATTGCTTTTGACCACAGAATTTATTTCCCATAATTTAGTGGGGCACTGGGCTCATGCTCAAAGCCACTTAGTCAGAGCAGTGGAACAGCCTGTGGAGGCTCAGCAATGGCCACCTGGGTGGAGCTGCTGGGAGGAGTCCTCAGGGTGTAGCAAACGCTCTCAGCCCACATTCATGATTGCTGCTCCTTCCTAGCTGGATTGTCGAGCCCAGAAATGAAGAGAGAGCAATGGGAGCTGCTGCTGATAGATATATTGAAGGGGCTAGAGAGATAGCTCAGTGGTTAAGAGCACTGGTTGCTCTTGCAGAGAGCCTGGCCTCAATTCTCATGTCCTATACAGCAGCTCACAATTCTCTGTAACTCCGGTTCTGGGGGATGCAGTGCTCTCTTCTGGCATCCTTGGGCACACAAGTTATGTGCAGACAGCTGTGAAGGCATAACCCCCCCCACACACACACACACAGAATAAAATGTAAAGTTTTTGTTTTTATGTGTATGGGTGTTCTGTCTGCATGTACCTCTGTGTACTACATGGGTTCATTGCTCGCCGATCCAGAAAGCATCAGCTACCCTTATCTGTTGTCACTTATCTGTTGTCACTTCTCTTCCTGGGAGGTTTGAGCCGTAAAGGGTTCTTCTTGAACTGGAGGTAATCTCAGTTTTCCGTCCGTTTACTCATTGTCGCTCCCGTCTTTGTGTGTTGTTTCAGAAAAGGCCACAATGGCCAGGCGCCAGTCTCAGCAGCCAGCTCAGGACTTGTTGATTTGCTCCTGGTGGAAACTTTTCTCCTTTAGAAGCCAAGACTCCTAGAGCAGCACAGCTCAGACCTCCCCATAATGAAGTTTAGAAACGGGCAAAGGGAACTTCAAGGAGGAAGCAGTTAGAAAGATCAGCTGTGAGCCAGGCTCTGGTGGTAGTGGCTCTCACCTATAACCCCAGCACTCGAGGGGTGGGGGAGGTAGGCAGATCTCTATGAGTTTGAGGCTAGCACTGTCTGTGGAGCAAGTTTCAGGACAGCCAGGGCCACACAAAGAAACCAAGTCTCAACAATACAAAAAGACAGACAGACAGACAGACACCCAAAGAAAGAAAGATCAGTTATGGCCACACGACAGCTGAGCAAAGACGATTATAATAGAGTAATTTTTCCTTATGTTTCCAAACATAGTAAGCCAATATTTTTATTTTCTTCCCGTTTTCTCTATCTTTTTTCTTTTGTTTGTTTGTTTGTTTGTTTTTTCTGTTTTTCGAGACAGGGTTTCTCTGTGTAGCCCTGGCTGTCCTGGAACTCACTTTGTAGACCAGGCTGGCCTCGAACTCAGAAATCCACCTGCCTCTGCCTCCCAAGTGCTGGGATTAAAGGCATGCACCACCATGCCTGGCTCTTTTTTTCTTTTTTTAAAAAAGGATTTGTTTGTTTGTTTGTTTGTTTACACTTTCTGTGCATTGGTGTTTTGCCTACATGTATGTTTGTGTGAGGGTGTCAGACCCTCTGGTACTGGAGTTACAGACAGATGTGAGCTGCCATGTGGATGCTGGGAATTGAACCTGGGTCCTCTGGAAGAGCAGCCAGTGCTCTTAACTGCTGAGCCTTATCTCTAGCCCACATTTCTCACATCTTTATCTAATATAATATTGTTGACTTCTATGTTAAGTTACAATATATATAAGCTGCATATGAATTTGCTAAGAGAAAGATAAAGATCACCCAAATAATATATATGATAATATATAAAATAATATGATATACAATAGATGATAGATATGTGAACATATTATATATAATATATAAATATATATTACATTAAGGGGTTGGAGAGTTGCTCAGTATTTAAGAGCATTGGATTCTCTTTAGCTTTCATATTTATATACATCTTAATATCTTGTAACTTACATATCAACATGAAAGTCAACATTTATTCTGTTTGATGAAAGAATTAACACAGGAGGTCAGAAGCCTGTGGTCAAGGACTGCCCACCTGCCTTTGCAGATAAGGTTTCAGTGGGGCACAGCTATGCTCACTTGTGTATTCACTGCTGAGGGCTGCATTGTATGGCTGTACTGAACAGTTGCAACAGAAACTGTGTGCTCTGCAAAACCCAAGATAGTTACCATTTGGCCCTGTAAGATAAGCCTTTTGTTCCCCCCGCCAGTATGATTTTTGTTTGTATCGACAGTTGTTAGATGATAGGCAGAGCACAGATTTCTGATTATAATAATAATTATAACAACAGTCTTTATTTGGAGATTAAACACAAAGCTATGTATAGGTACCCCATTATCAAATGATAGACCTTGGCGGCTAACACATCACTCTGGTCAGGCTAAACTATGTTTACTGAATTTCATTTTTCTGGGTGTTTCCAGTTAGCTGGTCCATGAAACAGTCTCAGTGACAATCTGACAAGTGTAAGTGAAGCCGTGCGGGTTTGGTAACTCACGTGTGAACTGCCGGCTCTCCTCCATGGGCCTCACAGACTGCCACAGCTTCATCTTCCCTCTCATCCAGTCTCAGCTTGTCTGACTCAGGATTCAGTGTGTGCTTAGCTCCAAGAGGAAGAGTCAGAAGCAACAGGAAGAGACACAGCTTCCAGACTGTTTCCATCGGCTCCAGCTTGCGTCTGCTCTCCCTATTTCACACGCTGACCATGCACATCGAGGACTTCAGGCTTTCGCTGCATTGGATGGAATAGCTACAGCCCCGCATCCTGCATTGAATCAACAGTCACATGGTATAAGGTAATTTCTAATAGAATTGTGTGTGTGTATGTGTGTGTGTGTGTGGTGTGGTGTGTGTGTGAAGGTACATGTGTGTATATATGTGTGTTCTTGTGGATTTCAGTAGATTTTTTTGTTGATTTGTTGTTGTTGTTGTTAACTTCTGAGTTTTGTAGCATTTTGGTTAATACATGTATTTCCTGGAGCCAGGTGTGGTGCTCTTGTGTGGTACCTATAAGAGAAGACCACTCAGACATGGGTTCAAGGTAATAAAGTCGTTGTTGGCTGACCAGCCACAACTAGGTGTTCAAGACCCGAGTGGAGTCCCGAGCCTTTCTCAGGGCAAGCTTTGAAATACAAAAACCACATCCCAGGCTGACATATTTCAGTTCTCAGAACAGTTAGCCAGAATCAGAATTACGGAGGCCTAAAGCAAAGGGAGCACACTTAGACTTTCCCAGAACTGTGAACGTTGAGGGGTCAGGTCTTTCTCTTGTTTTGCCATGTGGTAATGCCTGTGTGCTGGGTCCCAGGTCCTGAATAGTACGTGCATCATGACATCAAGCTTACAACATAGCTAAGGTCTCCGGGCTTGCTACAGTGCCTGGTGCCCATGCTCCCAGCACTCAGGAGGTTGAGGCAGGAGGATAGAGAGTTTGAGGCCACTCTGGGCTACATGGTTTCTCATATGTGTGTGTGTGTGTGTGTGTGTGTGTGTGTGTGTGTATGTATGTATTTGGTTTATCATTTAAGTATATTTTTTATGTATGTGTGTTTATGTCTATTGGCATGCATGCACAGAGATCAGAAAACATCTTGTGGGAATTGGCTCTCTACTTCTACTTTATGGGACCTGGGACTTGAACTTACAATTTCAGGCTTGGCAGCAAGCAGCTTTACCTTCTGAGCCAATTTGCTGACTTAGTTTGACAATTTTTAATAAATGTGCTTCATGAAACTCCTTTTTAATTTATGAAAAATGGCTTTATGATGGGATCAGAGAGATGGCTCAGTGACGGGAGCATGTGCTGCTCTTGCGGAGGACTGGAGTTGGGTCCCGAGAGCCCACACTGGATGCCTTGTAAGCACCTGGAACTCCGTGTCTTAGTTGGAGTTTCCATTACTGTGAAGAGACATATGGCCACAGCAATTTTATGTCTTATAAAAGAAAGCCTTTGATCGGGGCTGGCTCACAGTTTCAGAGGTTCTTCTGCCTTCGTGGCAGGAAGCACGGCCACAGACAGGCAGACAGGGCGCTAGGGGAGCTGAGAGTTCTACAACTTGATCTGAAGACAGCAGAAAGAAACTATGAATCACACTGGGCAGAGCTTGAGCATATGAAACGTCAAATCCTGCCCCTGCAGTGACACTCTTCCTCCAAGAAGACCACACCTACTCCAACAAGGCCACACCGTCTAATAGTGTCACTTTCTGTGGGCCAAGCATTGACACGAGTCTATGGAGGCGGTACCTATTCAAACCACCACACCCTAGCTACACAAACACACACACACACAC
>NC_034607.1:53835985-53840901 GCF_900095145.1 Mus pahari
GGAACTCACTTTGAAGACCAGGCTGGCCTCGAACTCATAAATCCACCTGCCTCTGCCTCCCGAGTGCTGGGATTAAAGGCGTGCACCACCACGCCCAGCTACAGCCTGCTCTCTTATAGAACCCCAGACTACCAGCCCAGAGATGGCACCACTCACAAGGGGACCTCCCTCCTTGATCACTAATTGAGAAAATGCCTTACAGCTGGATCTCGTGGAGGCATTTCCCCAACTGAAGCTCCTTTCTCTGTGATAACTCCAGCCTGTGTCAAGTTGACAAAACCAGCCAGTGCAACATCTATGATAGTTTTGTTGACTTATCCTTGTAAAAATTACTGGAAACATCTTTCTTTATACACTTTTGAAAATATTGTTAGGTGCATAAAAGTTCATGGCTAGTGTAGGTTCTTGGTACGCTGAGTGTTTTATAGGTATGAAACCATTTAATGTCTTTTTTACATTATCATATACCAGGTTAGCACTGGCCATTCCTAGTAACAACTGAGCTAATATATTAAATATGTGGTGCCAGGCCTGAAAGTCATAAGCAACAACAGAGAGCAGGTGCTGCCATTATCCCTATTGCTGTCACTGCCATCGGGCTCTCCGTGGCTCTCATCCCGGGCAGGTTTACTGCTGTCTGCTAGGGACAACGAGGAAAAGAAAGAAGGGAAGGACTTCAGGTTACAGTGGGGCTGGGGACGCAGCTCAGGGGCACAGAGCTTGCCCGACATGCTCAGGTCTTCGTTTGACCCCAGTACTGAAAGAGCAAGCGACCTCTCTGACAGTGCATAATGCTGCTTAGATTCGTTCTCTTCAAACAAGGTGATGGAAACTCCAGGAAAGAGAGGCCCCGGGCTTGGACAGAGAGTTTGCCAAAAGAAGTCTCCTAGGCAGCCAAGATAATACACCAGAAACAGATTTCTTGTTGGATGTTAGCCTTTGTGTTTTTGAGGCCCAGCTGAAGCGAGGAAGGGAAAAAAAAGCAAAGCGAGGCCTGGCCCAGAGGCAGCTGTCTCCCTGCTGTCGGGAGGTCGGCGTGATCTTTTCAGAGGTCCCCTTGGATGTTGGCTCATGCCCACAAGGGTCACATACACAGCAGTGACTATACACAACAGTGACCATTCTCCACTACCAACGAGAGTCTCAACTCTGCCAAACCTGCATGTGCTTAGAATTCTGGTCTCCCTGCCAATCCATGCTTGAGTGTGGGTGCCTTACTGTTTTATTGACTGTATAGGCAGGTACATCTATCTTTGAAATGGTCTTGCTCACTGAGCACTTGATTGCTTAGAATCCCTTGGCCTCCAAATGCCTTCCTTCATCTCTCTGAAACTCTTTGCTGACTGAACTCCACAGAGCCTTAAGAAATTAAAGCTTAAAGATGTTTTAGAGATTAATTATCCTTTGCTCCTTGTTTGACTGAAGACAGAAGTGGAGTTCAGAGAGATGAAGTGATTTGCCCTGAATCACAAACTCATGAGAGGTGAGTAGGGTTGAACTGAGCTCAGAGCAACAGTGCCAGGAAGGAGACTCAACAGTGGAGTGGTGGCAGGGGAAGTGACTTGGGAACTGAGGATGCTGGATGCCTGGATGAGCCAGCTGGGATACTTTGGTGTTTTGAATATACTTGGCCCATAGGGAGTGGTACTTTTAGATGGTGTGGCCTTGTTGAAGGAAGTGTCACTGTGGGGGTGGGCTTTGAGACCCTCCTCCTAGCTACCGGTGAGACAGTCTTTTCCTGGCTTCCTTTGGATGAAGATGTAGAACTTTCAACTCCTCCAGCACCATTGCCTGCATTGATGCTGCCTTGCTTCCTGTCATGATGGCAATGGGCTGAACCTCAGAACCTGTAAGTCGGCCCCAATTAAATGTTGTTCTTTATAAGAGTTGTCTTGGTCATTGTGGGTCACAGCAATGGCAACCCAAACTAAGACAGAAGTTGGTACCAGTGACTGGGGTATTGCTGTGATAGGCTTGACCATGTTTGTGTTTGGAGGAATGTGAATTTTGCAACATTGGATTTGGAAAGCAGTAAAATGCCTTAAGTTGGATTTGCTGAGCCATCCTAGTCAGGGTTCCTAGTAGGTGTATGGAAGATGTTGGTTTTGAGGGTGATTTGAACTGGGGAGGCCTGACTCAAGAGTCCTTAGAGGAGGAGAATGTTATTATGTAGCCTAGAGACTGTCCTTGTGATATTTTGGTGAAAAATGTGGCTACCTTTTGCTCGTGTCTGAAGAGTCTGTCTTAGGCTAAGGGTAAGGTCAAGAGAATCACATTAATTGCACTGGCTTAGGAAGTCTCAGAAAAGCCCAGCATAGACTTTGTTCTCTGCTTTAGTCTCATGAAGAGCACTTTGATCGAATGTAGCAAGCTTAGAAAGGAAAAATACAAAATATATGGTTCAAGTAATAAAGAGGCACCAGGAAGTGAAATGGAGCTGAATCCTGTGTTCAAGGAGATAAACACATAAAGGGAGTGGTGATCTCAGGGCAAGGTTCCACTTAGCTAAACTTAGTGTTTGTGTTTGCAGTTGAACAAGGAATAGTTATGTGATATTAGGTGTTATTACCTGGTTATTGTTTTCATTTGGACTTTTAATCTGGAATGAGCTACAATCTAGAAATGGAGGACATAAACTTTTGATCCAGATATTGAGGCATAATGGCCATGAAAAGCTTAGGCCTAGACATGGTGGTACATTTCTTTAATTCCAGGAGACTGAGGCAAGCGAATCTCTGAGTTAAGGCAAGGCTGGGACAGAGCAAGTTCCAGGTAAAGAAAATTAGGTCCAGGTGTGGTGATGCACAACTTTAATCCCAGCATCAGGAGATCCGTGCAGATCAGAGCCATGCAGATCTCGGAGTTCAATGTCTGTCTACAGAGAAAGTTCCAGGACAGCCAACCTTAGGGAGTGACAGAGTTGGAAAACAGAAGCAGAAAGCTGGTGATAATGTAATAGAACAAGGGGGCCATGTTCCAGCCCCAGCAAGCAGCAGAACTTGGCAGCTTCTGCCATGTAGCTCTGGCCTTAGAGTCAAGAATAGAAGAGGTTGTTGGGATAATTAATGCTGGATAGGTGGAGCTACGAAATTAGTCATGATTAAGAAGAGACCAGCATCATTGAAGTGAAATCTTCTGGGAATTATTTTCTGAGAACACAAAGAAGCTGTATTCCAGAGACAGGCAAGGTTGTACCTCTGCAGCAGTTGTACTTGGTAATGTACTGGTTTTGAAGGCATGAAGGGGTCATGGAGGACAGCTGAGGCTTGGCACTGTGAGAAGCCAGGAAGGCCAGTGGTGAAGGTGTAGCCTCAGTTGTAGTTGAAGAGTCAAGACTGAAGGGGTAATGCAAAGAAGTTGAGGCTTGGCACCATGAAGAGAGCCCATGACAGGCTATTGGTGAAGCTTAGTTGCAGTGGAAGATTCCAGCACATTGGAGATGAGATACTGTGGGATGATCACCAAGAACTGCAGTAACAATGCAGTAGAACCAACTAGAGCCTGGAGAGCTACAGAGGGCAGAGCTGGAGAAGTGACCCAAGCCCTTTGGAGGAGCCCAGAAGATCATGTGTGGATCCCAGACATTGGAACAAGAAGCTGTGAAGGCAAAGTTGACTTGGAGAACAAAATGTGTTAGAGGTTCCAGAGTTGTGGGGTTCCTGCCCAGAAAAGCTGCTAACAGGGAGTCAGAGTAGCCAAAGAGAAAAATTATGTTGCAGTCAACAAAAATACAAGGAGTCGGAGATCTGAAGAGAACTTTGACATCAGACATGGAGATGCAGAGTTTGGAGTTTGCCCAGCTGGTTTTCAGACTTGCTTTGGTCCAGTATTTTCTCACTATGACATTTTGGAATGGTAATGTATATCCTGTAATGTCGGAGGTATGTGATCTCCTTTTCTTATTTTTATTTTATGGGGGATTACAGTTAAGTGATTAGACGAATCTCAGAAGAGAGTTTGAACTTTGGACTTTTAACATTGTTGAGACTGCTATACATAGACTACGGGTCTTTTAAAGTTGGACAAAATGTGCTTTGTATTATGCTATGACTAGGTTTGGTCCCCATAGGTTTATGTGTTTGAACAAGCCTATGGGGCCAGAGAGTGTAATGTTGTGGTTTGAATAGGCTTGGTCCATAGGGAGTAGCAGGCGGAATAGCCTGTTGGAGGAAGTGTCATTGTGGTGGTGGACTTTGAGACCCTCCTCCTAGTGGCCTTTAAGACAGTCTTCTTTTGACTTCCTTTGGATGAAGATGTGGAACTCTCAGCTCCTCCAGCACTATGCCTGCCTGGATGCTGCCATGCTTCTGGCCTTGATGATAATGGACTGAGCCTCTGAACCTATAAGCCAGCCCCAATTAAATGTCCTTCATAAGAGTTGCCTTGGTCATGGTGTCTTTTCTCAGCAATGGAAACCCTCACTGAGACAAATACCAAGAAGAACTTGCTTTGGGCAGGATCAATGCAGCATGAGGTCTGCGGTGTCCGGGTGGAACTGATGGGTTGACGGGTGCCAAGCACACAGACCTTTACCATCCTGGCCCTGGTAAGTAAGCTCCACCTACACCAGCAGCACAGTTGATAATGCCAAATCAGACTTGCATTGTATTTAAATCTTTCCATATATCTCACATGCTAACTCCTATGGATACCAGGAGTTAGCTACTCGCTAATACCACTATTAACATCAACAGCAGCATAAAGAAGTGAAGCTCATGGAAAGAACCCAGATGTCCCTCTGGGACATGGATACAGGAAAAATGTGAGGAATGAATACAGAAAATGTGGTACATTTACACAATGGAGTACTACTCAGCTTTTAAAAACAATGAATTTATGAAATTCTTGGGCAAATGGATGTATCTGGAGGATATCATCCTTAGTGAGGTAACCCAATCATAAAAGAAGTCACTAGA
>NC_034607.1:53841481-53843442 GCF_900095145.1 Mus pahari
GGGGGAGGGTATAGGGAACTTTTGGGATAGTATTTGAAATGTAAATAAAGAAAATATCTAATAAAAAATGCTAAAAAAAGAGAAGTGAATCTCAGAAACAAGGGGAGCACATGAAAAACACATACATGTGCCATGGAAGTGTGCTGGCCATTGCTGTCTGTCAACCCACCACCTCCTGTGTTGCCCTCTGTCCTGTCTGTGCCACATCTATGGTACATGTTAGGGATGGCTGGGTAGATTTAGCAATAATTCTACTGCTTTAACAGGCACTGGTTTGAGAGTGGGCAAATGGTTGCTACTTCACCATTGAACATGCACAAGAGTTACGCATGGTGCACACTGTTTCAGGAAGCCTTCCTCCTCGCTTCTGGGAGAGCAGAGGGGACCCTTTTTCCTTTCACTGGATAACAATAAAGAACCATGCAGTCAGTCCTGACCACCAGAAGATTAGGAAACAAGCCAGCTTCAGAAGGAAACTGAAAGCCAGAGAAGTAGAGTCCACGTCTTTGGTGCCCACTGAGTGATAGAGGCAGCTCCCTCAGTGTTGCCTGGCTTTAGGATTTGTGTTTAAGTGAGCCATCATCCCCAGTGGAGATAAGCTGGAGGGAGGTTCACATTGTACCAGAAGGTATCCTACAACAGAGAAATTGGACAATAATGCTTAATAAAAGTACTCGAGAGGGTTAGGCCAATTAACAAACAGGATGAATTTAACTAAACATTTATTGGTGTGTGTGTGTGTGTGTGTGTGTGTGTGTGCGCGCGCGCGTGCAGGTGGTGTGTATGTGTGGGCATGAGAGCCAAAGTGCATATGTGGAGGTCAGAGGACAGCTTTATGTGGTATTATCAGTAGTGTCAGGTATCCACTGACGATCTTGGAGTGCAGCCTCTGGTGATAAGAACCAGACTCCTATATAGCCTCCTGGAGTAGTCACAAATGCTCCTTCAGATTAAAGGGGAGGAAAACTAGACCCCATGGTAGAGATTAATCACACTAAGACTAAAGTGCAAATCCCCTCAAGCTACATTTCTGCTTAAACGTGTCAGTAACCCAACATGGCCCTTTAGATATGTGTCCCCTCTGGAGATACCAGAGATAAATGTCCCAAGGTACCTGGACCTTTGGACTTTCAAGGAGTCAAAAACGGAGCTAGGGAGGCAGGAATATTGATGGCAAGGGATACAGCTGGGTGACGAGACTCAGAAGCCATGCAAGGGTTAGATGCTGCCTGAATCTCAGATGTCATAGGTGAATTTCCGTGGGCTTTAGCCAGTTATTTCTGTTTAGGCAGGGGAGTGGCTTGGTGCTATTTGTATTTTATAAAACTCCTGAAGCTCACCAGTGAACGGTGGGTTAAGAGGAGACAGAGTGAGTATGCTGGCCCATTGTGAGAGTGATGTTCATGCCCATGCAGAGGAATAGTGGTGGGCATGGAGGCTAAGAGGCCACTTGGAGGGATTTTACCAGACCAGGGTTGACACAGAGGAACCACAGAGGAGCACTGTCTAAAGGTCTGTTTTGCTTTGTTGTTGTTGTTGTTGTTTTTCTGGCATGGTGGGTGAGTGGGGCTCAGTCAGTTCTCCATTTTGCTTTAGATATGTCAGGGATCTGTGAGATGTCCAAGTGTGAGTGTTGTAAGGCACAGAGACCAAAGGGCTATATTGCCACTGCCAGCAGAGTGGAGGCAGACACACTGCAGGGAATGTGCCTCGGTTTCAAAAGGAGGAGGAAGAGGAAGAAGAGGAGGAGGAGGAGGAAGAGGAAGAGGGGGGAGAAGGAGGAAGAGGAGGAAGAAAGGAGAAGAGGAGAAGGAGGAGGAGAAGGAAGAAGACAAGGAAGAGGAGGAGGAAGAGGAGGAAGAGGGGGGAGGAGCAGGAGGAACGGGGAGGAGGAAGAGGAGAAAGGGGGAGGAGGAGGAAGAAGAGGAGGAAGAGGGAGGAGGAAGAAGGGGGAGGAGGAG
>NC_034607.1:53843537-53846090 GCF_900095145.1 Mus pahari
GAGGAGGAAGAGGAAGAGGACAAGGAGGAAGAGAAGTAGGTAGCAGCAGCAGCAGCTGGTTGCGGTGGCACATGCCTTTAACACGCCTTTAACTCCAGCACCAGGCAGGCAGGTAGATACAGGTGGATCTTTGAGTTCAAAGTCAGCCAGTGTGGTATACATACTGAATTCCAAGTCAGTCATGGATACATAGTGAGACCCTGTGTCAAAATAAACAAACAAATAAAAAAGTTCCTGAGACTAAAGAGATGACTCAGTGGCTAAGCAACAGGTTGTCCTTCCAGAGGACCTGGGTTCAGTTCCCTGCACCCACATGGTGGCTCACAACCATCTGTGACTCCAGTTTCAGGAGATCTGACAACTTTGATTGCACCTCTGAGGGCACCAGGTATGCAAAGGGTGCACAGACATAAATGTAGGCAAAAGACTTACACATAAAATAAATAAATCTTTAAGAACAGTTCTGGGTGGTTAGCAGCCCAGACAGCACAGTAGAGGGGAAGGCATTTGGGAGAGCACAGTGTCACCAGGCCAAGGGAGTGCAGTTTGTAGAAGAAACTGTTATGGAATTACTGTTTTAATTAGGGTAATTACAATCTGCTTTCATAAGACTCAGGAGGATTAAGTGAGATAACACACTTTTTTAAAATTTTAATTTCATTATTGCTTGTCAGTTTGGATGGTCTCTTCAGCAGGCCATGAGGTAAAGCCCAGGCAGAGAGAAGTCACCAGGACCCTTGTGAACCAGTATCCTATTGTACCCACGTCTCTCCCCAGTATCTTATGCATCCAGTGCCAGTGGCCTTTGATCCAGTGGGGCATAACTTGCAGAACCATGAAACACTCTGGTTAACTTTAAAAAAAAACAAGAAAGCCCTCAAAAGAAGCAGGCTCTCCCTGCCTAACACTGCAGAAAATTCCATGCAGAGAAGTCCTGTGAAACCATTTCTTTCCACAGTAGAGAGGCACCTGATGGCGGTGACAGTAATGCCAGGGGGCGGTGAGGGGCATTGTTTTATCTGGTTCTGTTGGTTATTTGTAGACCGCAGGAGGTCATCCAGGAAGGTGAAGGGAGGGCTTGGCTACCCAAAGGCAAATAGACCAGAGATACTGTCTTACCTCTCTGTTGCTGGGATGGAATGCCATGGCCAAGGCTGCTCACTGAAGGAGGAGTTTATTTGGGCTTACGGTTCGAGAGGGATGGGAGTTTGTAATGGCAGAGCTGGGGCAACTGGAGCTGGAAGCAGAGGACTCGGAGGCAGAGAGAGTGAATGTGACATGGTGTGAGTCTTTAGACTCTCAAAGCCCTCTCTCTTCCAGTGTTACACTTTCTCCAAGCGCAGACCCCTTGAAACAGTGTTACCAATTGAGAAGCAAATACTCAAAGGCCGGAGACTGTGGAGGGTTATGTCATTCCAGCCCTCACAGACAACCAAGACAAACTTCGCTGAAGGCTCAGTTTCATAATTGCTTCAGGCAGAAGCTGTTTGTTTTCCTATTAGTTTAGTTTTCCTATTAGTTTAGAAAACAAAAACAAATCCCAACATTCCATGCAAAAAGTCTATTCCATATCTAGAGACTTTGTAGAAACTGTATCTTTCTCGTGAGGTCCATAGGAACACATTCTGCTCTGTCACATGTAGCAACCTAGTGACTAGACTGTAAGTAAAAGTGTCTGTGGTGGCTTGAATAGGATGGCCACAGAGAGTCATGCCCTCCAAGGCTCAGCCCATAGGGAGTACTGCTACTAGGTGGTGTGGCTTTGCTGGAATAGGTGTGGCCTTGTGGGAGGAAGTGTGTCACTCTAGGGGTTGGGCTTTGAGGTCTCATGTGCTCAAGTTAGGTCTAGTGTAGCACACAGTCACTTCTGCTTTCTGTGAATTCTAATGTAGAACTGTCAGCTCCGTCTACAGCACCCTGTCTGCCTGCACGCCACCATGCTTCCTGCCATGATGATAATGGACTAAACCTCTGAACTGTAAGCCTGCCCCAGTTAAATGTTTTCCTTTATAAGGGTTGCTGTGGTCATGGTGTCTCTTCATAGCGATTTAACTGTAAAGTAACTAAGACACCAGGCCAAAGTCAAGTTCATTAGTGTCTTAGCTAGAGTTTCCATTATTGTGAAGAGACACCATGACCAAGAAATTCTTATAAAGGTCATTTAATTGGGGCTGGCTTACAGGTTCAGAGGTTCAGTCCATTAGTGTACTGGCTGGTTTTGTGTGTCAACTTGACCCAAGCAGGAGTTATCACAGAGAAAGGAACTTCAGTTGGGGAAATGCTTCCAGGAGATCCAGTTGTAAGGCATTTTTTCAATTAGTGATCAAGGCGGGAGGACCCATTGTGGGTGGTGCCATCTCTGGGCTGGTATTCTTGGGTTCTATAACAGAGCAGGCTGAGCAAGCCAGGGGAAGCAAGCCAGTAAAGAACATCCCTCCATGGCCTCTGCATCAGTTCCTGCTTCCTGACCTGCTTGAGTTCCAGTCCTGACTTCCTTTGGTGATGAACAGCAACATGGAAGTGTAAACTGAAAAACCCTTTCTTCCCCAATTT
>NC_034607.1:53847020-53855471 GCF_900095145.1 Mus pahari
CTGGAACTCACTTTGTAGACCAGGCTGGCCTCGAACTCAGAAATCTGCCTGCCTCTGCCTCCCAAGTGCTGGGATTAAAGGCGTGTGCCACCACGCCCAGCCCGATATTCAGCTTTTAAGGCACACAAATCCTTTTATATACATTTTCCAGAAAAAATTTGGAGAAAATATTTGCAAATGGAAATTAACTTTCCTGCTTATCTTCTCATTGGCAATAGCTCTGACAAGCCCGGTATCTCTTACTTTGTGGACGGTTTTGTCTAATATTTACCTTGAGCAATTCTGCTGAAGTTATTTGGTTCTCTAATTTGTTCTCTACATCTCCTCACATTTAAGAGGTACAAATTGTTTCTCCCACTTTCAAAAGAGATTTGGTGTTTCCAGATTTAGAAAGACACTCCCCAGCTGCCAAGCCTGTCAGAGCCTGCCTTGGCAAATGAAATGGTTCTGTTTCTGTTTTTGTTTCTGTTGTTTTCAAAGAAATCTTTCAAGTGTTTTCCAGTTGGTTCAGAGGCGGAGAGAGGCAGGTATATGCTAATGTGAAGGGAAGGTTTGGGCGGAGGACTTGGCCTGAACACTAGATGCCAGTACATTTTTGCCCAGCTTGAGTTGCCTCCAGACCTGCTTTGCACATGGTGAGGTGATTGGACTCTGCGGTCTTGGGGTCTGTTCTGGTCCTATAGTTCTACTGTAAAATTCACGACTCCTTTGTTGTTACCCAGTTTGGTGTGTGGATGTACTCTCCAAGGTTGGCAGATTATGTTTTATCGTCCTGAAGTGGCCATGGACAAGGGCAATGTTTCACTGGAAAATCTTTCATGTTTGTTAAGAGAAGGAAGGGTTGGGGGAGAGTGGTTAATAATGGGCCAGGAAGTGAAGCCAACCTGGGGGAGGGACTTCCTCTCCTCTCTTGGAATCTAATTGGTTGCTCATGTAAGAGGTCTACTGCCTAGTAATGGGTTCCACGGCTATGATCGGTGGAGAGGATTTGGGACTATAGAAATATTTCCCTAAAAATCTTTAATGCTGATATCTGAAGCACAAAAGGTAATATATAGCATGGGTGTGAGGATAGGAAGGAGAGAAGCGGCAGGGTGATTCTACTCGCTTGTGCTGGAAGACTACTGCCAAATTGTTAGTGAGCCTCGCATTCAGTGGTGATTCTTATAGTGCACAAGGCCAGCCAGCACCATCACCACCATCTCCTCCCTGTCCCCCTTCACAGTACTAGGGACCTCAAGCATGCTAGGTAGTCAAGTACTGTATTACATATACAGCCCCATTTGCTTTGGCAAAAGATTTCAATAGATGCCCTGAAGACACCGTGAAGGAATGAGCGACACTGGTCAGTGGAGAGTGGCTTTCCCCCAGCAGACAGTGGAGAGTGGCTTCCCCCCCCCCCCCCCCCCCCCCCCCCCGCAGACAGACAGGATGGACTTTCTTTAAATCAGCAGTTCTTAACCCGTATCTCGAGAGCTCTTTGGGAGTCACATATGACATATCCAGCATATCAGGTATTTACATTACAATTCACAATAGTAGCAAAATTATAGTTATGAAATAGCAACAAAATAGTTTTATGGTTGGGGGTTATGACAGCGAGAGGAGCTCTATGAAAGGAAGCTGTATGACTGGGAAGGTTGGGGACACTGCTTTAAGTGAATGTGCGGGCTTCATGAATGCATCAAGACATTCCTTATCCTTGGAATGGAGGTGTGGTCTTTTACTGATTTGATTATGGAAGCACGTGTCTTATTTTGTGCTCCAAGCAGGTGAAGTACATATTTCTACTAAAGTATGTTTCTTAGCTTTTCCTACACTTGAACACTTAATGCTTGCTAACTGACCTACACTTTAACACTTCTTGCTAACTGAATGAGTGAATCTATGAAGCTAATGTCAGAAGTTAACTGGAAAGGAGGGGGCTCTGTTGGCCCATCGGCTGCTTGTCTTATCCTCTAAGGTGGGGCTAGGTTGAACAGTGGGCAGCATTTCCTAAGTGTGGCTGAAGGTCAGATCATTTCTTCACAAGAAGGTTTTGACTTTCGCTTGACTTCCCCCTAGATGCCAACCAATGTGAACCTGCCTCTTGGTTGCCTTTCCTCATGACATCCTTGTCTCCACAGCCTTATTGGTGCCGATTTTAAGATGATGATCAAGGGCAAAGGGGTTGAACAATCAGCTTCTATTTGAATCAGAGAGGCAGCCTTTGGGCGTCACCCCTACCTCCATACCCACCCTGAGTCTCATATGGTGAGCAGGCAAAATAGCCCTGGATATGTATAATCTCAGTGAAATAAAGGATCCAAGGGACTGAGTCATTTCAAATCTATGTGGGGTCCTAACAAAGGCAGTCCCAAGGGCAAGCTTTTACTTCAGGGTCATTTATTGGTATCGGAAAAAAAAAAATAGACAAAACCACATTCAGTGTCTCGAAACAGTAGCCATTTTGTATTTCACTGTTTTGGGGTCCCACACTCTTCTGGTCCCAGTCAGGGATTCTCCTGTTCAAGCAGGTGTCGGCTGGAACTGTTCAGTGGTACTCAGCTGCAGCTGCTCCGGCTTGGAGGGTCCATGGTGGATTTTCTAACCTTCCTGGGTCTTTAACTGAAATGCCTGGATAGCTGGCTTGGCTGGGTCCTCTTCTCCATGGAGGGTCATGGCATCTCCATGTGATCTTCCTGGCAGAACAGCCACTCGGGGTTTAGCATAACGTCCTTTCCATTGCACTCTGCTGAGTGGTTCCGCATCAAGGGGAGGGGAACTGGGGCTTGTTTCTCTATTGGAGGAGTGTCAAAGGATTTGCAACCCTTCCCTCACAGAGAGGGCCACTAAGCACATACAGCTCCGATGCCCTCTGTGGAGTGCCAGATGCCTGAGAGTGGGGGAGGGTAGGGGTCTACCTCTGTACATTCCAGGGAATCATGTAAACAACCGAATGCATCGGTTCCCAGTCCAGACTGTCTTGATGGAATGGAGCAGTGGTTCCATGCCAATAGATATTAAACAAATATCTACAGGGTGTTCTGCTTCTCATGGCTGTAGTTCACAATCTTTAGTGCAATCCCCAGTATTAGAATGTTGGATGATTTTCATTTTGACCCCAGACTTTGTTTCCTTTTTAAGTGGCAGAGGCAGAAGACCACTGTAATCTTAGTGTGAGTCATTGTCCAGGAGGTCCTGGGCTCTTTCATTCTACATTTTTAAAAAATATGAGACTGACCTAAGAACTAACATTACAGCATGGCAGACGTCCTGCATGCTGTCTTTAATCCTCCCGATATCTGTGTAAACTCCATCTGCTAGACTGACTTTGTAGACAATGGAATATCAGCTCAGAAAGGTTTCAGAGCCAGTTCAAGGTTACAGAAAACTTGGCATGTTCGTAATTTTGAACCAAGGCCTGCTTGGCTCTGAAACCTCTTTCCACGACCACATGTGATCACTGGAAACCCGGAACAGCTTCAGAAACACCCCTAGAGAATGGTCCGAGGAGTCACAGAGCCAGTGAGTCTGCCATGAGGATCCAGGAAAAAGATCTACAGCTTAGCATTGCACTCACAGCAGCCTAGCTGGGCTGACATAAAATCAACCATCACAACGTGCTGTGCCCATAGTATCCTCTCACAGGCTTCAGGGACCCATTTCTCCAGGTGTGACATCCCTTGCAGTTCTCACAGCTCCGATTGACTGCAGAGCCAACCAAATAAAAAGCCCATTTCATTTTAAGGTTCTCTGGAGGACTTGGGACAGGCGCATTCTCTGGAAACAATGGCAACACAAAGTAACTGGACTGTCACTATTGAGAATAGGATATTCATGCCCCTGTCTGAGCTCTTTGAGAGTTAGAGATTGGTCTTCCAGCCTCCATATTCAAGAAGTGGCCCATAATGTCAGGGCGGGACTGTCACCAACATGTAGCCCAAGAGCAGAGCTTCCCGGGTTCTGAGCAGACCAAAGCCAAGGAAGAGACTTTGCGAAGTTAAGCAAGTCAGCAATCATGAGGGGCCAGGGAATGCTTGTACCTCTGTTCACATCCTAACGTACCATCTTCTCAAGCTCAGAGTGGAAGAAGGGAACTGTGTGTGTGCCCAAGAAGGACATAGGTCCAGCGCTCCCCAAGTCTGAAGCCTGTACTACTTTCCCACTCAGCAAGGATTCAGGTGGGCACTTAAAGAGTTCACTCAGTCTTTAGGAATCTTTTCTCTTTTTGCATGTGGCCTCTCTATGAAGCCTTTCTGATTACACAAAGCCAGAGGGGCCAGCGGGGCTGGGGAAAGCTAGAGCAGCCATGTTAGAAGAATTTAGTCCTCATATCAGGATCATAGTCACTTTTGAGTGCTTATTTACCACCTATCTATCCATGGTAAATACACTGAACACATATTTCTCTATTTTTATTTGTCAAAGATAAAGCAGTTCCCCTGCTGACCATTTTATGGTATTCTCAGTGCCAAAATTGTTCCTCAGCCCTTCTCTCTTTCTGCATACTAACTTGAGGAAAGCTTTTTAATATACTGCACTATTATTTGATATTTTATCCAAAACAGCTGTTTCTAATTTTCTAATACACAAGAATGAATGGATGATTTTCAAAGACATTCTTACTAAAATTGACTCAGATTTTTTTTTTTTTTTAAAATGCAATTTGTGGAAGAAATTGTCAGGGCTGCTGTGGAGTATTTAGTCTCAGATCACTCAACAAGTTACTAATTTTAAATCTTTGAGGAAGAAGTGTTCTTTCTGTGATTTAACTTATCCAGTGCATAAGGGGAAAATACCCTTACTTATTGTATGAAGCCGACAGTGGTGCCCTAACTTCACAGAGATCACGAACATTACACACTGCACACAAGCACTGTCCACTCCCACATTTTTTTGTTTGTTTTGTTTTGTTTTGTTTTGTTTTGTTTTGTTTTGTTTTGTTTTTCGAGACAGGGTTTCTGTGTGTAGCCCTGGATGTCCTGGAACTCACTTTGTAGACCAGGCTGGCCTCGAACTTAGAAATCTACCTGCCTCTGCCTCCCACGTCCTGGGATTAAAGGCATGCACCAGCACTGCCCGGCTCCACACCCACATTTATACAACACATCACACACACCACACTTTACATAGATACAGATATGTCTACACACATACATGACACACACAACACAATTTTGTGGGGTTCTTTGACAGCTACCATGAGAAATGTTTTTGTGTTTGTTTTATCTATCAAAGGTTCATGGATCATACTTTTTTCTTTCTTTCTTTTTTTTTTCTTTTTAAAGATTTATTTATTATTATACACAAGCACACTGTAACTGACTTCAGACGCACCAGAAGAGGGCGTCAGATCTCGTGACTGGTGGTTGTGAGCCACCATGTGGTTGCTGGGATTTGAGGAGGAGCAGTCAATGCTTTTACCCACTGAGCCATCTTATCAGCCCTCATGGCTCATACTTTTATGTGAAGGGATTCAAATCTTATAATCTCCCTCATTTAGAAATTTACACAAAGGCCCCTCTGAATTATTAGAACTTGATAGCCTAAAGCAACCTCTACATTCCCCTTTCCTTCCTTTTCTTTGCTTCTATTTTAGAACTTGCCAATCTCAAAAGCCTGTGACATTGGATCTAGGCAATGGGGGNGGGGGTGGGGGGGTGGGGTGGGGGAGAGACACAGTTTGAACTTCCTGACCCCGTGTGCTTTGTAGTGTGGTTGGGGTCATGATGAACCCCTTTCACAAAAAGCAGTTGCCCTGTTGAGATAGTTCTGCTGTGTCCTGTGTTTTGTGTGGCACTAAGAACATTTCTTTCCATCACTATGGATCCGGTTTTGGCTCTCGCTGGGTTTAGGTGCCAGAAAACTCAGCAGCCACCAACGTTGCCCTGAGCCAGTGGCTTGTGACCGTGAGGAATGACGAACAAGAATGTCTGAAGAGTGAGGTTCATTGAGCAGTGCAGAGACAGCTTCCTGTATCGGGGAGGGTTGCTGCACCATCCTGGAGACCCAGGGCCTCCTCTGTGTTTGGAAGGAGTGTGACTGGCTCCTGCTGCATATAAAGAAGGCATTGATTTGAGATGAACCTGACTGCTTAGCTCGAACCTGTGGTGTGGGAGATAGTGATGGTGGGTTGGATAAAAAGGCACAGGGAAAAGCGAGCCAGGAAGTAAAAAGAGCTAGAGCTGGTGATCACCACATCCTGATGAGTCGGACAGAGCTCATCAATCGGGGAGTTTGTTATAAAACCTCAGTTCTTTGGGAGCTGTCTGTTGGTTCTACCAGATGTATAGATAACTTGTTTTCCTCGGGCCTGTCACCCTGACTGACTACAGAAGTAGTTTCCTTACTCCTAACGCTTCTCGATACTACAAATACTCACTGTACAGACAGCAGGTACACAAACTGTGGTGGGCTGAGGGAGAATGGCCCCACAGGCTCAAAGATTTGAGTGCTTAGGGAGAGGCGCTATTTGAAATAATTAGGAGGTATGGCCTTGCTGGAGAAAAAAATGTCACTGACCTTTGAGGTTTTAAAGTCCAAGCCAGGCCCAGTGGCTCTCTCTCCCTGCCGCCTTCCTGCCGCCTTCCTTCCGCTCCTGCTCCAGCACCATGTCTGCCTGCCAAGATGATAATGGATTAAAACTATGAAACTATAAGCAAGTCCCAATTAAACGCTTTCCTTTATAAGAGTCATTGTACCTCTTCACAGCAGTAGAACATTGATATATACATCATACACTGCACAAATTTGAACATACTCGTGCATACTCGGCACCTCTAAACAACAGAGTAATCTTGTTTTTAAACATAATGTAAAAAAAAAAAATCTGATTAAACTATTAACAAATAGAATCCATTAATCCACTATGACAAAGTGGGACTCATTACAGGCTGATTCAATTTTAGAAAACCTATTAGTGTAATTCACTGTATGAATAGTCAAAGGGGAAAAGCCATGATTGCCTTAAAAGATATATAATAATAATGTAATAAACTTGAACATTCATCCACAGTAAAATAATAACACTTTTGAGAACATTTATTTTGCACTTATTATATAATGGACTCTCTCTGACATGTTTGTATACATCTTCTCACTCAGCCCCCTGTATTGCTCAATAACCCTCACTTATAGTTGAGGTTGCTAATGCCTATAAAAGCTAAAAATCTTGCTTCAGGTCACACATAACCTAGGAGTCAGGTTGCATATAGCAGTTAAAGTTCTTTGTAAACGTAAGAATACTAGAATACTTCCACAGTGTGGCAGGCACATGTTATGACTCGACATCATAACTAACAGAAAAACAATGGAAATCTTACCATTAAAATCAACAAAACAAGGGCTGGAGAGATGGTTCTGTGGATAAGAGCATTGACTGCTCTTCCAGAGGTCCTGAGTTCAATTCCTAACAACCACATGGTGGCTCACAAACATCTGTAACGGGATCTGATGCCCCTCTTCTGGTGTGTTTGAAGAGAGCAACAGTGTACCCACATACATAAAATAAATCAGTAAATAAATCTTTAAAAAACATCAAAGAAACAATCCAGGTGGTGGTTCATGCCTTTAATCTCAGCAGATTAAAGGCAGAGGCAGGGAAATCTCCGAGTTAGAGTCCAGTCTGGTTTACAGAGTGAGTTTCAGGACAGCCAGGGCCACACAGAGAAACCCTGTCTTGAAACAACAGCTACAACAACATCAAAAACCCAAAGCCAAGCAAAGAAAATCAACCAAACAAGACTATCTATTATTACTCCCACTGCTCAATATTCTTTTCTGGAAAACAATGAAGCTAAACTTGCTTAACTTCTGGGAGCAAGAGAAGCTTTTACCTCACCCTCCTGAACAGCTAGTATTACAGACGCAGGTCACTGCACCCAAAATTTTATTGGTTGTTTAATGACTAGCCTGGGCAGGACAGGGGGCCTCTGTTTTAAAAAAAAAAAGTAGAAGAGGGGGGAACCAACCAAAGTCATATGTATTGCAAGAGGAGTGGTAAGTCATATATAATATGACAATACACTTGAAACTCTGAGAGAAACAAGTTCGAATCCGTTAGAATAGTATGGGAATTCACAGAAGCATCTGGGGGAGTTGTTAACATTGTAAGAAATCAGCCATGTTCCCGTGTATGAGCAGCCATCAAGCAGGGAACTTCCTAAATCGGCATCAGTCAATTATCTGACACTGTGACAAGATACCCAGAGAGTGAACCTAAGGGAGGAAGACAGCTGTGGGCTCATAGTTTCAGACTCTGCTTTACTCTTTGGTTGGCTCCATCATTTAAGGTCTGAGGCAGAGTGTAGCAGTAGAAGGGTATGTGGAAGAAAGATGCTCATCTCATGACAGCCAAAGAGCAGAGAGGTAGAAGCAGTCAGACAAGGACAAGGAAGGAGGAGGAAGAGGGAGGGGAGGGGAGGGAAGGGGAGGGGAGAGGAGAGGAGGGGAGGAGAGAGGAGGGGAAAG
>NC_034607.1:53855509-53867932 GCF_900095145.1 Mus pahari
AGGGGAGGGGGAGGGGAGGGGAGGAGAGAGGAGGAGAAGGGAGGGGAGGGGGAGGGGAGGGAGGGCGAGTAGGAGAGCCCTGTTTAAGTAAATTATCGAACTTCTCAAATGGAATACTAAGTTGTAACTAAAAGTAAGAAAGAAACTAAAAATAGGCTGATGCATGAAATATTTAAGATTGATTAATATATTGAAATATGAAGTTGTAAGGCACAAGCAGATTCTAATTTATGCTCTTAAAAGTCACCACATGTTAGTGCATGAATAGCAAGCACACCTGTATACTTTTCATGAGTACTTATTTAGGATGGTAAGGGAAGAGAGAAATGTAAAGGGATTTCTTTGCAACATTGTATGTGTCTGTAAAATCTGGTTATAAAAAAATTGGTACATATTAGAGTCATCATTATAAAAAAGAAAACTCTTCCTATAAGTTATATCTCTCCGTACTGTCTTACCTTTGCTTTTCTTTTCAGTGGTGTTGGAGATTGAACCCAGGGTTTCAAGCACGCTAGGCTGCTCTGCTGCTGATCCCCTGTGGTTTGAATGAGGTGCCTCCATCCCTAGTTAGTGGTGCTGTTTGGGGGTCTTAGGAGGTGTGGCCCTGTTGAAGAAGTACATCACTGGGTTCAGGTTCAAGGTTTAAAAGCCATGTGACATTCCCGACGTGCTCCCTGTGTCCTGCTTGCTGTTTGAGATGTGAGCTCTCAGCTGTTCCTACTGCCACCACCACCACCATTTCCACCAAGATGAACCATAAGCCCAAATAAACTCATTTTTCCCTCCTGTAAGTTGCCCTTCTGATGGTGTTTTATCTCAGCAACAGAAAAGTAATGAATCCAGGCAGACCACATCTGAGTTTTTTAATCAATCTTACTGGAGAAGCTACAATAATCTCTCGGCTTTCTCAAAGTCAGTTTTGTGACGAAGTCCCTCTACATAAAGTTGACAATCATTAAGAAGCTCAGTAGGACACATGTATGTCCTACTCTCTATCCCCGTGTCCCCCCTTAAGTCCTGCTAACCTTCTACCTTCTAATTCCCACAGAAGCCACATGTTAGGACAGAGAATCAAATGGCTGGTGGCAGGTGTGTTGATGGTCATGACAGAGATTTCCAGAAAGACTATGCAAAAAAAAAAAAAAATCACTGAAGGACACACACACACACACACACACACACACGCACACACACACATCTGGGTCACTTAATAGAAAAATAAATCAGCTTGCATGTCTCTGCAACCCAGGAGGTCATCTTCTTATTACAAGTCAGTGTGATAAACTACCCTTTTAAAACCTAGGTAGAAGATTTTGAATTACGTCCATTGTTTAAGAACCCAAGGAAGGATGTGATTCATTTGGCTTAATTTTCCATCTGAAATAGTAAAAAACTAAAAGTTGAAAGCTGAGAATCAAAAAGAATTCTTGGTTATGTGGGAAATTTCCACTGACATGCTTACAGTCCAAGGGTTCTGGATAATTAAGATTTCTCTCTCTCCTTTCCTTCCTAGAGCATTTAATAAGGCCACCTACAGCCATAGCTCAAGAAGTTCCCAGCTAAGTGATTTCCTCACCAACAAAGTAAACAGAGGAGACACCAGCCTGGTGGGGGTGGGGGTGGGGGCGGGAGTGGGGGTGGGGGTGGGAGTGGGGGTGGGGGTAGCTTCACTGGCAGCCCCTCCCCTGAGATCTGGGGAGCAATGAGGAAGCTACAGGCAAGGGGGCTTCCCCAGAATCTCTGTTCCCTCATTCCTCACAACTCCAGCTAAGCCCAAATATGATTGGTTGGGTCATAAAGTAAATAATGCTTATTAAGCCCAATTACTGTGGAACACAAAGCAATTATGAAAACCACAAAGAAAAAGATCTACTTTCTTCTTAACTTCAGGCATAGCGGGCTGGAGAGATGGCTCAGCAGTTAAGAGCACTGACAGCTCTTCTGAAGGTACTGAGTTCAAATCCCAGCAATGGTGGCTCACAACCATCTGGAATGAGATTGGATGCCCTCTTCTGGTGTGTCTGAAGATAGCTACATTGTGCTTACATATAAATAAATAAATCTTAAGACAAAACACAACTTCAGGAATAACTCTGTCCTTTAAGGATGCTCAACTTTCAGAATTCATTGTTTCCTAGCAATCTAGCCAGCTGTAACCATCTCCCACTTAGGGGTCAGGGAGAGGGCAAAGGTGAGAACTGTCCGTAAGAGTATGTCTACCTGCAGTAGATTTACTGAGGGGGAACCACAGCCACAAGGCTGCTGTCCCTGTGTCAGGCCCAGATGCTTGTGTGACAGTCCCCATTCCCCATTCTCTCCCTCTAGACCTAGAAGTAACGTTCAGAGTTCAGAGTGAGGCTGGAATTTCATGCACCACTTACATCTTGCACTCCCCCACTTCTATTCCCCTTCTTCTTTTCAAAAAGCTGGTAACCAGCATTAAAGACATTGTGGTTGCTATCCTTATAACTAAAATATAGCTTCATTTCTGCTCACGGAAATATGTAGTCAATTAGCTATAATGTGGTCCAGACTCCTTTTGATATCCTAAAATAAAAACATTCCAAGTTATTTACTGGAGAAGAGTCATTTCTAAGCACGCCCAGTAGCTGCTGTTTTTAATAATGTTGCTTTTAATGTGTGTGGGGCATCCTGGGTGAACTGGTGTGTGGAGCTCAAAGGTCCCCACTATTATCTCTGGATTTAGAATAATAACCACAGGAGTTTACTTTGAGATACTCGTACTGAAGTTCATTCATGGGCATTAGACAGTTTTTGTGTTCTTTTCTCTTTCCAGACCAGAGGCGAGGGCACGGGAGCAGACATGGAAGCGGCAGGCAGGCAGGGGACCCTTCTACCTGTCCCTAGAGATCTGGCTCCAAGGATAGGGAGAGAGTTGGCTGTCCTTTCATGTGGCCCTGTCTCAAAAGTGGTTCCTGAATCCTTGTTCTTTGACCTAGTGGGACTGCATGCCCTTGAATCTCCCGGGGAATATATATTACAAAAACCAAGCAAATCCGAACAGCTGGCTTCTGGCTGATTGGAGGGGTGCAGTGGGGTGCTGCTGGGGTCACGCCACGGGTCTTAGCCTAATGGACAGGTGTCTTGGTCTGTTTTATGTTGCTATAACAGGATAGCTAAGACAGAGCCATTTATTTAAAATACAGATTCTTTCTTATAGTTCTAGAGGCTGGAAAGTTCAAGGTTGAGGGGCCTGAGTCTTCTTGCTGTATCATCCCAGCAGGGATTAGAGAGGGAGAGAGGGAAGGAGGGATGGAGGGAGGGAGGGGGGAGAGAGAGAGGCAGGTGGAGGTGTGCATACAGAGGTAGGGGTGGAGAAAAGCAAGGCAAGCTTATCCTTTAAACAGGAAGTTGCGCCTGTGACATCCATCTACTCTCCCAATTAACAGTAAATTCACTCAAAAAAGACAGGGTTCCTGAGAGCTGGCCACCTCTTAAAGGACTCACCTCCTGGCACATGGAGCCATGGGAATTAAGTCACCAACACAGGGATGTTCATATCACAACTGGTGACACCCACGGATTTGGAAGCCATGGTATCATTTATATTAGTTCTTTGAGGCTCTTTGGCAATTGCCTGGTACGTGACCTCAAGCAAATGACTGGCTCCTCCAAGCAGTACACCGATTATACAAGCAATGAGTTTGCTTATTGGTTAGATTTATTTGTTCTTTTAAATAAGAATTGGCTATGTGTCTCCAGCTGACCTCGAACTCCTCATCTTCCTGCCTCTGCTCCTTGGCTGCTAGGATTTACCATCCCTAAATCATACCCTAAAGTGGCAATACTATCAATATGCCAAAAGATTGTCATCCATATCAAATGAGATTACGCATGTCTAAGTATTTGTCTATCTGCATGTATTCCTCGGGGTCAACAAAAGCATATATTTAAAACATAGTAGTGTTTGTGCTAAATGGCAATAAAATCAAACATACAAAAAGATCCGGAATCTAGATTGATGGAGGTGTTCATCTAACTGGAAAGATACAGTTCAAACAAAATGTCATAAAAACTACCTATAACCTGGGCTACATGAGATACTGTCTCAAAATAAATGAAAAAATTAATAAGATAGAGACATTTGTTCCAGCAGCCCATGGGACCATCTGGAAAACAGACCGGATTCTAGGCCATAAACCAATACTTACCTAGTGCAAAATAATTGGAATAATTAATGCATTTTATCAGATTATAATGCAACATTATTATAAATTAATAGCAGTCAGAAACTACACAAATGCATAGAGGTTGGAAAATATCCTCAGAAGATGTGTGAGTCATTGAAGAAACTGTGAAACTTAAAACTTTCTAGAATGAAATAAATATAAAACCATAATTGACTAGATCTTTCAGACAGCTACAGCAGGGTTTTTGTTTCTTTGTTTGTTAAATTTTCATTTATTTATTTTCAGTTCTGTGCCCGGTTCTTTTTAAAAATTACTTATTCATACATATAATAAATATATGTATTTATTATAGTATGTATATATTCATATATACATAATGCTCTTTGATCAGAGTCACCCCCAGTATTCCCTATTCCCACTAAATATTTTCTTTTTTTACTCTTTTACTTTGTCATTTTTTTCTTTTTCTTTTTCTTTTTTAAGATTTATTTATTTATTATATGTCAGTACACTGTAGCTGTCTTCAGACACTCCAGAAGAGGGCGTCAGATCTTGTTACAGATGGTTATGAGCCACCATGTGGTTGCTGGGATTTGAACTCCGGACCTTCGGAAGAGCAGTTGGGTACTCTTACCCACTGAGCCATCTCACCAGCCCTACTTTGTCATTTTGTGTGTACATGAGACTCACTGCATTTAATTAGGGCTGCTGAGTATAGGTTTATATATTTGAGTTGGGGTATCAGTAGTTATGTGCCAGTAATTATATCAGGGAGGACTATGATTCTCCTTGCCCCTGTAGTCTTTGACTGTTTGGGGTTCTCCTGAGAGGGGCTTCATGAGCCCTGTCCCCATCCATGATGGGATGTTGATGGGCCCAGTTTTATGCAGGTCCTGCACAGGTAGTCACCACTACCATGACTCTATAGATACAACATCTACATCATGTCTGTGGGGCACCACGTTTTTGCTGTTGTTGTTTTGAGACAGGCTTGTAAATGCAACTTTTATTTCCTCGGATGAATGAGGAGAGGAGAGCCGTACCCAAGCTTTGCGAACACATGGCTTGGGCTGAGTCCAGAGCGTTCTAACTGTCCCTAGACCTAGACCTGGAAGCTTTTAGCCTCTGTACAATCTAATCTTCCAGCCTCCAGCCTCAGTCTGCTAACCTAGGATTGCCTTAGTTAGGGTTTTATTGCTGTGAAGAGATACCATGACCCAGGCAACTCTTGTAAAGACAGACATTTAATTGGGGCTGGCTTACCATTTCAGAAGTTTAGTCCATTATCATCATGGTGGAAAGGACGGCAGCATCCGGGCAGACTTGGTGCTGGAGAAGCAGATGGTTCTACACCTTGATCCACAGGCAGCAAAATGGGGCTGTCCTTGGTAGGCAGCCAAGAGGAGGCGTATTCGACACTGAGCAGAGCTTAGGCTTAGGAGAACTCAAAGCCCATCTACATAGTGATATACTTCCTTCAACAAGGTCACACTTCCTAATAGTGCCACTCCCTATGGCCAATCATTGAAACATATGAATCTATGGGGAGAAACCTATTTAAACCACCAGAGAGGCCTAGAATGTTTCAAACTCTGAGACTTAGTGTTGAATAAGCCCACTCGTTCTAGCTCTTTCTAAACTCTGGCTGGCTGGTTCAGCCCAGTTGTTCTGGTCCAAACTCCTCTTCAGCTGACTGATTCAAACTGGTTTCTCGTGGCTTCTGACTGAATTGCTCTACTTGGCCTCAAACTAATTTTAGCAATTTGTTCTAAACGTCTGGCTTCTTCTCATTCTCTGGCTTGTTCTGTCTTCACCTGCAACCTACTGTCTTGGTAAACGCCTCCTCCACCCACCCACCCAAGCTGCTCTCTTAAGTAGCCTCTCTTTCCTCTTTGTTCATGTGAGAGTATGGGCCTATTCTGTCTCTGACTCATTGTGTCAAATCTTTTTCTGATTCGTCACTTTCTCTGCCCTGAAAGAGACATCTCTTTCAAACATGGCTGCTTCCTTCTATAAGTGCACCTTACCTTCATTATTTGGGATGAAAGGTGTGTACTAAGGTCATGTCTGTATTTCAGCCAGATCATACTGTAATCCAGATCATGTCTGCACTCCAGCAAGATCACATATACCTAGAAGATCTTTGGATGTGATCCTTTGCCAGAACAGCCATGTTGCTGTATTAAAAATTTCCCCCCATTTTGTTTAAGCTAAAAATGGTATATACTTTAACTGTTACAACAGAAACATAAACTTAATAGTCTGTCCTTAAACATAGCAATATGAATGTCTTTATAAAGATCTATTGATGTGATGATCCTTATCCCATAACTGCAATCCTGATGTTTCATAGCCAAAACTTATTCCTCAATGTAACACATTCCCTGAATTCCATTCTGATGTTAAAACATCTTTAAAGTATATAGATTGATCTAGTTCAGTACTTTCCTCCCCTATAATCTAGTGTCCTTCAGCAAAAGTCCATTTTAGCATCAAGGTTTTTCAGTCTGCCTTCCAATCAAATCTGTAGTGTAGAGTTTTAGCTACACTGCTTTATGCTCCTGGCAGGTCACACACTTCTAGCCACCCACACAAGAACTCTTTGGATCGGTGAATGGAAGACACACACACACACACCCTAACCCTAACCCTAACCCTAACCCACCATGTTGTTGCTGGGAATTGAACTCAGGACCTCTGGAAGAGTAGTCAGTGCTCTTAACCTCTGAGCCATCTCTCCAGCCCCCTGCTTAATATGTTTTTAACTTATGTCTTTTCTCCTGTGTGCTGGTTAGTTTTTGTGTCAATCTCACACAGGCTAAGGACATCTGGAAAAAAGGAACATCAGTTGAGAAACACCTCTCCCATCAGATCACCGGAAGGCACGTCTGTAGGGCATTTGTTGATTAATGATGGCTGTGGGAGGGTCCAGCCTACTGAGGGTGGTGCCGCCCTTGGGCAGGTGGATCTGAATTGTAGGAGAAAGCAGACTGAGCAAGCCAGGTGAAGCAGGTCAGGAGGAGTGGGCCAGTAAGCAGTGTCTTTCCATGTCCTCTGCTTTGGTTTCTGCCACCAGGTTCTTGCTTCGAGTTTCCACCATGATGTCCTTCAGGGATGGACTGTGGTTTAGAACTCCGAGCTGAAACAAGCCCTTTCCTCCTCAAGTTACTTTTGATCCTGCTTTTTTATAAATTGCAGTGATAGAAACTCAAACATATCCTGAAATTTTCATTTTCTTTATAATGGAATAAAATTCCATTGTGTGTATGTACCACATTTCTTTGTACTTAATTTATTTGCTGAGTGTGTTGTATGTGTGCTCCTGTACACAAGCCACAGCATGAGTGTGTTAGTCAGAGGGCTTGTGAAACTCAGTTCTCTCCTGCCATGTTAGTTCTGGGATCAAGCTCAGGTCATTAGGCCTGACGGTGACAACTTTATCTACTGATCCATATCACTGCCCAGACACAGTTTTGTTATGTATTCACTTTGTTGATGTACATTTAACTCTTAGCTAATCAGTCTTAGGAGTTCTTATATTAAGGAAAGAGAAAGACCTCAAATAAATAGCTTAATGATGTACCTAAAAGGTTTAGACAAACAAGAACACTCCAAACTCAAACATGGTAGCAAGAAATAACAAAGATAAGGGCAAACTACAAGGCATAGTGGTGCATTCAAGGTTGTCTTGGTCTATACAGTGAATTACAAGCCAGTCAGGGCTATATAATGAGACCCTGTCTCCAATGTGTGTGTGTGTGTGTGTGTGTGTGTGTGTGTGTGTGTAAGAAAATATTTAAGTAGAAACATACAAATAAAGTTTGTTCTTTGAAAGAATAAACAAAATTGACAAGCTCCATAACTAAATTAACCACAAGAAAGAAAGAAAATAGACTCAAATTAGTGAAACTAAAGATAAGAGCTGCAGAGATGTCTCAGTCAATAAAGCCCTTACTGTGCAAGCATGCCGCCTAGAGTTTGGATTCTCACCATCTATGAAAATGCCAGGCAGGTGAGACATCCCTTCTGTAATCCCAGCAGCGTTCAGAAGGCAGAGAGGAAATTCCTGGAGCAATCTGGATAACTAGACATGATAAATCGAGTCAGCAAGCTCAAGGTTCAACAACAGACTTTCCTTAGTAAATAGAGAGTGGATCATTAGGGAATACTCTGAAAGCTTATCATCTAAAAAGCTGGAAAATTATAGAAGAAAGGGAAGTATACCAAGACAGTCATGACCTACCAAAATCAAATCAAGATTAAATCAATAGATTGATAAACCAATGAGATTGACAATTCTAGTTTGTTTGTTTTTTATTGTTGTTTTGTTTTATTTTGTTTTGAGAAAGAGTTTCTCTGTGTAGCTCTGGAACTCCCTCTGTAGACCAGGTTGGCCTCGAACTCAGAGTTCTACCTGGCTCTGCCTCCCAATTGCTAGGACTAAAGGCAGGTGCCAACACACACCCAATCAGTTAGACTGAAGCAATTTAAAAAAAAAAAAAAAAAAAAAAACCTTCCAACGAAGAAAAGCTGGATTCAGACAGATTCACTAGCAAATTATACCAAATCCTTAAAGAAGAGATAACACTAATGCTCTTTAAACTATTTCATAAAATAGAGAGTAAAGGCACAGCACCAAACCCATTCTACAGAGCTGGTGTCACCCTGATACCCAAACTGAATAAAACCATAACAAACAAACAAAACTATAGACTAATATTCCCAACATTTTCAACAAAATTCCTTCAGAGCAAGTCCAAGAATGTATTAAGAAGATCATACACTATGATGACAAAATGGGTTTTACTCCAGGGATGTGCGGTTGTCCTGACATTTATAGATCAATGTTTATTACAAACATTATAATATAATAGATAGACTTTAGGTAAAATTCCATGATAGTCGAAATTTATACAGAAAAGGCCTCTGATAAAGTTCGCCATCCCTTCATAATAAAAGCCCTGAAGAAAGGACTTGAAGAAATGTAACTCAAAACAACACAGTGATATATGACAAAGCTACAGTAAATGTTACACTAAATGAGGGGAAATTGAGAGCAGTTCCTCTAAAAACTGAACCAAGAAAAGGGTGTTTGCTAGTCTAGTTTGACCCAATACAATACTCAAAGCCTTAGCTAGGGAGATGAGGCAGAGAACGAGTTAGGGGTTGAGGATCCAGAGAGTGAAATCTGGAAAGGGAAGAGTCAGCTTATTGCTATTCACCAATATTATACTTAAGAGAGTCTGAAGACTCCACTAGAACACTCCTATAAACACTGACAAAAAAATTCAACACAGAGAAGTTAGCAGGTATTTGCAAAGAGGTTAAGATGACCCATTAATAATAGCTTAAAAGGAGAAAAAAGAAGACAGCTGGGAAGTGGTGATGCATGAATTTAATCCCAGCACTTGGGAGACAGAGGCAGGTGGATCTCTGTGAGTTCGTGCATTTGAGGCCAGCCTGCTCTGTAGAGCAAGATGCAGAACAGTCGAAGCTACAAACTGAGACCCTGTCTCAAAACAACAACAGTAACAAGCAAAACCAACCAACCAACCAAAACCAACCCCCAAACCAACCAACAAACAGGAAAGTACAAACTAGGGAATAAGCTTAACTAAGGGAGAGAAAGATTTCTAAAGTTAAAATTTTAAGATAAGGAAGAGAGAATTGGAAAAAAGCCATTAGACGATGGGAAGACTTTCTACACCCACAGATTGGTAGAAAGTATATTGTAACTCTGTCTATGTTACTGAAAGTGGTTAGATTCAACGCTACGTCAGCACATCATAGAGATACTTGCACATCCATGTGTATTGCTGCTGTGTATTTGTCATGGATACTTCTGGCCCACAAAAGCCAGAAAGTGGAAACACACTAGTTGCCCATCAACAGAAAGTGGATACAAAAAAAATGAGGCAGACCTGTACAGCGGAATACTATTCACCTGAGAAGAAAAATGAAACCGGGACATTTGCAAGAACTGGAAATCAGATTGAGGAACACGAATGCTGTATGTTTCCCTCTTGTGTGGAGCCTAGATTTAAAATTATACACGTGAGTGTGTGAGCATGTAGTGGTGATCGAATGAGAAAGAGAATCATATCATCTTGAGGGAAGAAGAGCTTTATAAAGGGATGGGGCTGGGAGAGGAGGGGGTAATGAGTTCATCAGACCCTCCTGTACCTACCAAAGCTAAATTCCATTCTTCTAAACTCACCAGCATTTGACATGAGCCGATTTCTTGGAAAAACCAGCAGAGAGTGACTGTTGCCACCGGGATAATCTAGGGAGAATCAGGCAGCGTGTTTGGAGGTCAGCCAGACCTCAGAACGTAAACCGTTTTGCCCCCTCCCACTATGGAGTGTGACTGAGACGGTGAAAAAGGCACGAAGGAAAACTATCAAATTGGAGTTTGAGTCACGTGTCATGGAGAGGCCATGAGTGAAATGGTCCTGCTGTCTTTAGAGACTTTCCTGCCCTGATTCTGGTCAACCCTGATCAACAGCAGGCCCGAACTCTGTGAGGAACAGCCCGTTTCTGTGGGACAGGCATGAAAATTTCCAAAGCTTCATTGCCTCTTTCAGTTTTGTTACAGCCTTACTCGGCTCAGAGACAGTAACACTGAAGGAAGGGGGTGTAGCCTGCCCACAGGCCTCCAGCGGTACACAGTGGAGTTCCAGTTGTTGGGAAGATCCCTCTGGAATGATCCTAGCCAGGGAGCATGGGAGGAGAAGACCATGATGCTGGCTTTCCTGTGTGCCTCGTCTGTTAGTTCTGGACGGAGCAGGCTTCTGGAATTCAGCTGAACATCGAGAATCTTTTCCCGTCTCTCTTCAGTTCTATGTATTAACTGAGGATTCCCACACAGAGTACCTCAGACCTCGAGGCAACTGTGCAGCTGGCAGTGGGTTTCTACCTGGTTTGGGCGAGGAAGGGGGCCTCTGGAAGGGGAAGGCCCCTCAACAGAGGATCTGAGGTGTCCTCAATGAACCTGTGTCTAAGCTGGTCAGCAAAGATGTATTTACTTCAATAAATGCCAGTTGGCAGCTATACAGTCAACACAGGCTTAGGTCTTAGGAATGTGTTGGCATAACCTTGGAGACATGTACATGTGTATGAAGTCTGGTTGTGGGTGTGTGTACACACAGCCCAAACTGTGTGAATGCTTCCCCTGTGTGTCTCCCCCTGCTGTTTTTCACATTAAAATCACCAGTTTGACATGATTAAAAACTCCTCAGGTTATCTCTCGTATAATACTGAAAATACAATGAATCCCAGCTTGGTTCCTTAGTATGGTGATGGTGGGAGGGAGGAAATCTGCATTTCTGCAAGGTGTAGAATCTTCTAGAGGTCATCACGGACCTGACTGGTAGTCCTCAGTTCTTTGTATCAAACAGATACCTGCTCTTAAGATGATTAATTTTCAGAATTTCCCATTCCCGTGTTTATTGGTAATTTTTCAATGCCAGTTACCAATAGGAGAAGGAAAGTGAGAAATAGTATCCATTCCCGGACACTGTGACACACACGGGTCAGAGACAATGGGAGTAACACCTACATTATCTATCCTTTATTTGTTTATTTGCTACTATTATTTTACATTGTGTAGTCCAGGCTGATCTCATATTCTCCAGTCTCCAGTCTCAGGCTCCCAAGTGCTGGGAAATGTGCGCCACTGCACCTGGCTTCTAACACTGTATAAAGTATCTCCTAGCGGTAAGCATGTTGTTCTCCCAGCTAGACAATGAAAAGCGCTCTCGCTGGGCTTCTCAGCCCAGGATTTACTGACCAGTGCTGGCTTTTTCTCTTCTCCCTAGGTGTTAACTTCTTCTTATCCCCAGCAGGAGGCAATCGGTCCTGAAGGAAGAGAAGAACAAACAAAACAAAACCAGCAAAAACCCTGACTCTGGAAAAGGGCTGAAAACCTGGTTAAGCCCAGGATCCTGCCTGGACCGACACGGGGGTCTACTGTCACTGGCAGTGAGACAGGAAACTGTCTCCCGCCCAGGGATCCACAGTCAAGGAATGGAAGTTGGGTTCTAGGGGCGCAGAAAAGCAGGAGCACTGAGAAGTCCCGCCCCCAGGGCCGGGACACAGAGCTTCCTGAAACTGAGTGGAACTACTGTCACCCAAAGCTGTCAATCAAGAGTAATGCTGAGTAACAAGCTACAACAGCCTACTGAGGAAGCTAGAAGGGCAAGAAAGAGGCTGCCAGCTGGGTGTGGTGGCGCACACCTTTAATCCCAGCACTTGGGAGGCAGAGGCAGGTGGA
>NC_034607.1:53868017-53888689 GCF_900095145.1 Mus pahari
AAAAAAAAAAAAAGAAAGAAAAGAAAAGAAAGAGGCTGCCTAGTAGCAAGTCCTGAGAAAAATCCTCTATGAGGACCAAGGACGAGGTGCCAGCGACTGACACTAGAGTAATTTAAATTCTTTGATGTACTGGAGGTAACTATAGCAACCAAAACCCAAGCCAAGCTCAACTCTGGTTAGATCGACCAGACCTCCTACACCAAAGCTTCTCTGAGGAAAAGTACGGACCTTCTCCTTCCCTGGCCCTTTCCGTCCTCCCTCTCTTCCCCCTTCCATTTTCCCTCTTTTCTGAGATAGTGTCTTGTGATGTAGCCTAGACTGGCCTGGAACTTATAAAAAGGCTCACTATGTATCCAAGGCTGGCCTAGAACTCATGATCATCCTGCTTCAGCCTCTCGAGGGCTGGAATTGTAGGCACGTGTCTCCATGTCTAGGAAGTATGTCCATTTCTAGGAGTAAACACCATTTACAACAGTTTCTGCTATTGTCTCACCAGAGCATCTCATAGCATCACACAGACACGCAGACACACACACACACACACACACACACACACACACACACACACAAAGAGAGAAAGGGGTGTACAAGGAAAAGGACAACTCATTGTTAAAAGACAAAACATTCAATGGAAATGAAAGCAAAGGAGAGACCCGCGTTCATGCTTTATCAGTTGACTTTGAAGTAGCTATGAGTTCTATATTAAGGAATTTTATATAGAAAGGATGAGTGCATGGAAAATGTCAGAAGACAGATGAAAACTATAAAAGAACAAATAGGAATGTTAGAATTGAAAAAGCGTACTGTTCTAACTCTCCTTCACCGGCCTTATCAGCAGACTGAGCAAGCGCCAAGCATGAAAAGCACAGTTAACTCGACTGAACTGCAATGTCAGGCCTCGGGGAAAATAACAAAATGCAGCATAAAGAATTACACACCAAAAGCAAGCAGCTATGTATGTGAAATAGGAGAGAATAAAAAGTTGAAGAGATAATTGCTAAGAATTTCTAATCTGATTGGGGAAGTCACAAGTCCGAGAAGCTCAGAGCTATCTAGGCTGGAATGCATGGGAAAGACACTAAACACATCATAGTGGAAGTGTTGAAAGCCCAACAGAAAGAAGCTTGAAGGCAGCCAGAGAAGATGGAACCCAAATGTCCAAGCAAACTAAAACATCACACACAGCGGAACAAAGACTAACAATAGATTACCCACGAGAAACAGTGCAATTAAGAAAACAATGCAACATTATCTTCCAAATAGAGAAAATAAAATTGAGAATTCCGAATCTCGTACCTGAAAATATTTATCAAACATGAAGCCAAAATGAAATCTATTCCACACACATAGCAGCCAAGCATATCCAAAGGTTTAGGTTCATTCCCCAACAGTGGGGAGAAAAGTCAGACACACAAAGTCTCAGACTATTTATACAAGATATATAATAAAAATTTCAGGGCTGGGGAGATGACTTGTCTCATAAAGTGATTATTACCCAGGTATGTGGACCTGAGTTCAGATCTCCAGAATTCATGTAAAAGCTGGGTGCAGCAGTGTGTGCCTGCCAGCCCAGGCTGGCCAGGGAGAGACTTCTTGACCCTGCCTCGAGAAATAAGGTGGAGAGTATTAGAGAGTATCTCAACACACTGTGAACTCTGAGATTCTGTTGTTTACTGGGAAAACCTGTTTCTAGTTGTGGTGCGGCTCAGTCCTTAGCACACAGCTCTAATCCCAAACGTTGAAAGTAAAGTTAATTTGTAGAAGAAAGTGCCCATATTTGAAAGTGATGCCAGATTGAGTGGCAAAGTGACAAATCAGAAAGAGTTGACAGAATAAGGTATGCCCAACTGTCATGAGAGGAGAGAGGAAAGGGAAGCTACTTGAGTGGCAATGCAGAGAGAGGAGGCAGTTTTACCAGACAGTTGTACCGAGACAGGTTGAAGGAAGAACAAAGTAGGCACAGCAGAAGTCTATGTTGAAATAAGAACCATGTAGATATAGTTTCATTTTCTCCTTCCTTCCTTCTGTCCTTCCTCCCCCCCTCTCTACATGTATGTGTGTGTGTGTGTGTACATGCATGTTCCACAGCATGTGACATCATGTGGATATCAGAGGACTTTTTTTTTTTAAAGATTTATTTATTTATTATATGTAAGTACACTGTAGCTGTCTTCAGACACTCCAGAAGAGGGTGTCAGATCTTGTTACGGATGGTTGTGAGCCACCATGTGGTTGCTGGGATTTGAACTCCGGACCTTCAGAAGAGCAGTCGGGTGCTCTTACCCACTGAGCCATCTCACCAGCCCCAGAGGGCAACTTTTAGAAGTTGTCTCCTTCTACAGTGTGGGTCCTGAGGATCAAAGTCGGGACATCAGCTGGATGATAAATGTCTTTACCAGCTGAGCTGTCTCACCAGCCCTTGTTGATTATATATAGGTTTTCTATGTCCTATTAGGTCATTTTAGTAGTGTAGATAATCCAGAAATGTATTCATTTCTTGTGGATTTTCAACTTATTGGAGTATATGTCTTCAAAATAATCTTTATGGATGCACTGGATTTACTAGTACCTGTTATAATATCTTCTTGTTAATCCCTAAGTTTATTAATTTGTGTTTTTTCCTTATCTGGTTAGTTTGGCTAAGGGTTGGTTGATTTTGTTAATATTAGCACCCGCAGCTTTAAATCTCCTTAGATCTGCCTCTGTTTTATCTCACAGGTTCTGATATGCTGTTTCCATTTTCATTTGATGTGATTTTTCTGTTTTTGAGACAGCACCTCATGCATCTCAGCTGACCTGCGGTTCTCTCTGTAGCCAAGGGTGAGCTCGAAGACAGCCATTCCCACTCCGTTTCCTGAGCACTGATAGTACAGGCATGCACTGTCATGCCCACGTTCTGTAGTGCTGGGGACAGAACCCAAGGTTTCATGCATGCTGGGCCAGCAGTGCACAGCATTATATCTCCAGCCCCTGGTTCTAGGAGTTGATAATTTCTTGGCTGGTTTCTTAAGCAACCCATTCAGATGTGTATTATTCAGTTCCTGTGTGATTATATAGTTTTTCTGGCTATTAGTTTCTAGTTTTAGTACATCATAATCTGATAAAAGCAAGGATTATTATCTAGACTTTTTTTGGTGTTTGTTAAGGCTTGCTTTGACCTAGAATATGATCTATTTTATAGAAAGTTCCACCAACTGCTGAGAAACATGTTTACTCTGCAGTTGCTGGGTGGAATGTTCCCTTCAATTCATTCGATCTTGATCTACACCACAACTTAACTCTCAAATTTCCTTCTTGGGTTTTATGTCTCTGTGACTTGTCTGTGAGGGTGGGGTTACCGTGTCACTGTTATTGTAATGAGGCCTAGCCATCCTTTTATATCTGCTAGCATTTTTGAGGCTTTTATTTTTTTCTAAATTAGATGCACCGATATCGGATGCATAGACATTTGCAACCATTATATATTTTCGGTCCACTGCTTTGCTTTTCAATACAACCAGACCTTCTATGTCTCTTCTGACTAACTGTGGCTCGATGTCTGCCTTGTTGGCGGTGAGCTCAAAGGCAGCATAAGCTCTAAACTGCTGTGTTATCTCTTCAGCCCAAGAGATGAGCTGGTTGTGGGCAGCAAACAAATGGAACCTTAATTTTTAAAAATAAAGTCAACCAGTTTGCCTTTTATTTAGTGAACTAAGAGCATGTGCATTAAGTATCATAGTTGAAAGTATAAACTAATTCTTGTCACTTTTCTGTTCTCTAATGTGTTCTCCCATGATTGTCTTTGTCTTTTCCTCCCATGTGTAGTATTCCCATAGTATCTTCTGCAATGTTGGCTTAGTGGTCATGGATTCTTTTAGTTTATGCTTATCTTGGAAAAATGCTGTTTCTCCTTTGATTTTGAAAGACAATTTTACTGAGTATAATAATACAGAACGACAGGTATTTCTTTCAGGCCTTGAAATCCGTCATTCTATATTCTCTTGGCCTTTAGACTTCCTGCTGGGAAATAAACCATTATTCTAGTGAGTTGCCATTTTTCCTTCACTGTCAGACTCTTGGTGTTTTAGCTATGCTGTAGTGTGGTGGCATTCTTTTCTTCCCATGTTTGTTCAGGGTTCTAGAAGCCTATCCTGGGATGTCTACATGTTCCCCAAGATTTGGGTATTTCTTACTACTATTTCATTAAGCACATTTTCTATGCCTTTAGTTTGCAATTAATTCTTGTTTTTTGTTTTGTTTTGTTTTTGTTTTTGTTTTTGTTTTTTAAAGTAAGTTTGGGGCTGGGAAGACGGCCCCAGGAGTGGGTGACAGTGCTCACCACCAAGCCTGACAACCAGAGTTCAAGCCCCGGGACCCACATGGTGGAAGGAGGGAACCGACTCTCACAACTTTGCTTCTGACCTCTTTATGAGTACCATGGTAAGTGTACACGCATATACACAAATAAGTTAATGTGTAAGATATAAGTACAAAAGGATATAAACTTAGTATTTCAACTGTATCCTTTAAAAATTATTTTTAAAGATTTACTATTTATTTACTTATTTTCTTTTATGTGTGAGCATTTTGCTTGTATGTGTGCCACTTAAGTCAGAAGAGGGCATTGGACCACCTGGGACTGGAGTTATACATGGTTGTGAACCACCACGTGGGTACTGGGACTCAAACCCAGGCCCTCTGCAAGAACAGTCAGTGCTCTCTCTGGCTCTCTCATCTGTCCAGTCCTTCACTTGATATTCTGTTTATATATATTTATTTTTTTCTTTGCTACTGTCTGAATATTCCAGTCCCTCTACTTTTTTTTTTTTTTTTGAAGCCCTTAAATTCTCATCTGCTGGTGAAGCTGTTTTTTGTTTTTGTTTTGTTTTGTTTTTGACTCACTACGTTTTTTTTATTTCCAAGATTTCTCTTTGATTCTTTTGTAAAAAAAATCTCTCTATTGAGCATCCTTCTCAAACCCCATACTGTTTTCCTTTATCCTCTTGCTTCTCAGCCTTTCCTGGGAAGCACACCTGGAAGGTTACTTGGCAACCAGCACCTTCATCCGCTGAGCCATCCCAGCTAGCTCACTTGCCCCATGCTTTTCCTTCAAGCTGGGAAACACAGAACCCTCTCAAGGGCAGCTCTGAGTTCCTCCAAATCCAGAGAGTTCTTCTGTTCTGCATCTGTTTCTGTCTGTTTTTCCTACCCTGTGACTCTCTTTCCTTTTGTTAGCCCTCCCCCACTGCTGTGCTGTTTGAGCTGAGCTCCAGTTTCTCCGTTTCCCCTGATAACCAGAGTTTCTGCATCTCCTGGAGTCTTCATCCAGTCGTGAACTCCAGTGTGTCAGCCTGCATCTCTGTGAAGCTTGCCTGTTTTCATTCTGAAGCGTGGGGAGACTGAAATGCTCATTTCTCATCTACCTGTTGATCTAAGGCTGTTCTCCTCAGCCCCATGCTCTGCCTCTACTGTCAGATGTCGTGTGCTGAGCAGCCTTGCTCCACAGAGCCTTTCCCCCATAACACTCTGCCTCACCTCCAGCCCAAAGCCATGGACTGAAACCTCTCAAACCATGAGTTAAAAAAAAAAATTAAAGTTGTTTTTCTCAAGTATTTTGTTATAATGATGTGGCACTCACAAGACAAGGAAGAGGCATGGTTATTTCAGTTCAGTGGTTAGCCAGCTTGATTTTGGAGGCAGAACCAACCCACATGAACAAGGGCCTGTGTTCTGGGTGGGAATGAAAGATAGGTACACACTTGCTAACAGAAGCCCATTCAGGGCCTAGTAAAATTCTGATAACCTCAACTTTTTCAAGTTTCTTTTGATACCCAGCATCTTAATTAGGGTTACTATTGCTGTGATCAAACTCCAGGACCAAAGCAATTTGGGGAGGAAAGGGACTACTCTGGCTTACACTTTCACATCACAGTTCATCATTGAAGGAAGTCAGGACAGGGACTCAAACAGGGCAGGAACCTGGAGGCAGGAGCTGATGTAGAGGCCACGGAGGGGTGCTGCTTACTGGATTGCTCCCATGGCTTGCTCAGTCTGCTTTCTTATAGAACCTAAGGCCACCAGCCCAGGAGTGATCCCATCTACCATGGGCTGAGACCTCCCCATCAATCACTAAGTAATAAATGTCCTACAGGCTTGCCTGCAGCCTGAGCTTACAGATCCATTTTCCTCAATTGAGGCTCCCTCCTCTAAGATGACTTCAGCTTGTGTCTGTTTGACATAAAACTATTCAGCACACCCAGTCTACCAAGAAGGGGCCTGTGATTGCCTTACCCAAACACAAGGGCCTATACAAATCCGGACTTTCTAGAAAGGGACAGGAAAAGGAGATGATAAAAATTGTATTCAGTCCAGCATAAATGAAAATAAATGGCCACCAAGAACAAATACCAAATTGACAAGAAAGGCACAATTTGTAATAGTTTCTCAACCCTGTACAGCATGTAAATTGTCACGAGCTGATGTGGTGGGATGCTGTATGCCATATGTAGAGCTTGACTTTAATGACAGAAGCCAAGGGCAAAAGAAGACATAGTACACGATTCCATTTATAGCATGTGTAAAATTTCAAGTTAATTTGTGCCCTTACAGTGGAGATGCTGTGAGCCCTGGGGTACAGTGAGTGACAGACAGGGACAGGGACGGCACCTCTGCCTCCCTGCTACTGTGTTTAGTGTGAAAATTCAGGACACTGCAGACACATGTTCTTTTCAGGGTGAAAACGATACTTCAATACAAAATTAAAACTATTCGAGTCTTACAAATAAGATCTAATTTATATTTTAACTTGTTCTTGTCCAGCCATCTGTATATAACAGTGCTTGCTCAAGTGACCTTGTAAATATAAACTTAATCTCTCAGATCTACAGATATGGAAATGGAGATCCCAGAAAAATTAAACAACACATTGTCTCATGGCTGTCAGGAAACAGAACTGAGATCATTCAAGGCGTGCAACCTTCAAATCTCTTGCCAGTAATGGTCTGTTTTGCTAGGCAGATTCACAAAACTTTTGGTTCCTCTGTGTGTATACCTCAAGAGCAGTGGTTCTCAACCCTCCTAATGCTGGCATCTTTTAATACAGTTTCTCATGTGGTGACTGACAACCATAAAAATATTTTGTGGTTACCTCATAATTGTAATTTTGCTACTGTTATGAATCTAATATAAAGATCTTATATGTAGGCTATGTGATATTCAACTCCTGTAAAAGAGTTTTTTAACCCCACAGGGGGTCGAGACCCACAGGTTGAGAACTGTTGTGCAGGCGCAATTCTACACTGAATGATGGCGCCTGGGTCCGAATGGTCCAGGACTGGAAACGTGATGGTGTCTTAATGCTGTTCCTTCCCTCTTTTACAGGGAAATGGCATGGGTGGAAATGTTTGGGGCACTTGTGGGTCTGCCACACTGCCTATCCTTAGACAGGGTGACCAGGTGACAGCCACAGCCTTTCTAAAGCCTTTGTCTCCCACCACTGGAGCAAAGCCTATGAGGGTAGGATTAGAGACATGAAAGTTTGACTTCTGGTTTGGGTCTGAGTTCCTTGCTGTTCATTCTTTGAATAAGTGAGGAGCTGAAGAGTAGAGATAAAAGTGGGCTAGAGACCGATTGTGTGAAGGAAAGTTCCCAGCAGCCGACATCCTAATAGTCCGTGCGTGCGTGCGTGCACTCTTGTTGGCCCTTTATGTCATCTAAGTCAGCCTGAGGTGGGAGAGTGTTTGTACTGGTTCCTGCTTAGGTCCAAGGCAACCCTTTCTGAGCTCCCCTACACTTAGAAGGCTCTCAGCAGCCACCTGTACCCTAGGGATTCCCAAGGTTCTCTCCTACATTACACATCACAGCAGCGATGCGACACCTAATGGCCAAGAGAGAAACTCCAGCCTGCGCCCCTCTCAACAGGGGGGCTTAGGGAGTACCCCGAGGAGGAGGCATTTTCTTTTCTTCCAAACTCAGGTTCCTTGTACTCGGCTTGCAGAGTCCATGCCCTGGGTGCTGCCAAATCTGCTCAGCTCAGCCCTTAATCACGCCCTGTCCTGGAGTGCGCTCAGTTTCATGTGTGATCACTTAAAACCACTTTACCCAAGGAGGCCAAGGTTTCCAAGTGGACCTTCAATCTGCCCTGCTTCTTTTTCAGATGGGAAAACAGACGCCAAGGGCCAAGGGAATCGCTCAGCCACTAAAAGTGAGATTTGGATCAGAGGCCAGATCCCCTGAACATTCCAGCCGTTTCTATGTATCTCATACAGAGGGGGTCCGATACAGGGCAGGTCTTCCACAGATGCTGCATGGATGACAGCCTCTTTGCCACATAAGTGAATTTCTAGTAGTGATCTGGCCCATCACCCACTTCTACACCTGTCAGGATTTCTGACCATTCCAGCGGCACTCTCCCTACAGAGTGCCACCATCTTTTCCTCTTACAAAGCAGGCAGCATTGACAAAAGGGTCCCTCCCAGAATCAGATTTGCTCAATCACTGAGCAGGTGTGAGGACCCTCTGCTTCGGTGTTTCTCAGACTTGGACCTGCCCTCAAATCTCTAGGGAATCTGGCTGAAATGCTGACTCTGGCCCAGAATTGTCTGTCCTTTCCTGGACAGTACTTTTTCTCTGTAGATGAATTAGGGCAAATCTTGCCCAGTGGTGACTTTGCCACAACTGGAGCAACTCCATATGGAGGTTATGGCGCTCAATATCTTCTTTCAACCATGAAGAGGGTACTGTCGGGAGCTGGAATGTCGCTTAGTCAAAATTCTAATAACAATGAAATTATTACAAATGTCATATTCTGTGGACTTAGGTTTTTGAAGACCATATATATAAAGTATATCTGAACTGTTAAACCTTGACTACTTTTAGCCATTTCTATTTCAATAATATTGAAAACACTTTATTATAATTAAATCAGAATCTAATATAATCATGAGTTTACAATCTGGCCCTTAACTTGTGTTACTTAATCATCCTAAAAAGTTTGTAATAGCAGCTATAGAAGGAGTGGGTCAAATTCTTTAATGAGTTGAATAGGCACAATGCCTATCTAAGAGTAATAATATTAACTTCAATTCTTATATTAATATACAAAGATTTATACCAATGAAAACCTTAAACCAGTATCAATATACAAATTCTGTACCAATGTAAGAAATTATAACTTCAATTTTGTATCAGTTATAAAGATTTCTATCAATGTAAGATAATATCTATACAATGATTTTTTTCAAGAATAAATTTAGTAATCCAACCGATTCTACAACACTAACCACTCCGTTCATAATTACCGCTTCACCCTCGCCTCATGCTTCCATGTGACAGGTGCAGGAAGGTGACAACGGGGCTTCCATTGTCAGAGTAGCTGGGAGTTGCAGCCTCACACACGTTCCTAGATTTCTGTCTACTTGTCTACCATCATGGGATGGGCATCTTCTAGGAGCTCCTCACTACAGAGTAAGAATAACAAGAATTAACCATGAAGCTTTGCTGCATAGGAATGAGCTTGCCCCAGCTTACTGCAGAAAAGAACTATTATTAATATGCAGCATATGGACACACAACATATGCATTCTGAATGAATGAATGAATGAATGAATGAATGGGCACAAGGGAAGGTTGGGAAGGTTGACCCAGATTCCCTAAACCAGTGAGCAGCTTCTTTGAAATTATTCCTGTAGGAATTTGCTACTTGAGGTGAGAGATGGGTAAAAAGAAAAACTCAGAAAGGTTGTATGAGAGACTCCTGTGTGGCTGGCATCCAAGCAGCAGGATGGATGGACAAACTTCCCACCCCTCCAAACCACACAGCCTGAAGCTGTGCACTGGAGGCTATCAGGATGCCGGATCTCTTTCATCCAGAAGCAAGGAGACGGAGTGCTCGGCACAGCTGCTTTCTGTGAAGATGGAAGATTAGTAGGAATCTTTGTATATTGATACAACATTGGAAACGACCATATGTTGTTACTGCCTTGGGAGTGAAAACGCAGTTATGAAAGGGATTCAGCTACGAAGTACTAGGACTGAGTCACTCTCAATTAAGACTGGAGGTTTTTTAAAACTAGAAGCAAAGCTTGAGAACTTTCTTGTCTCTGAGAGGGTGATAGACTTCAGCATTAATCATATAATCAAAGTTAGGTGCTTTAATCCCAGCACTCAGAAGACAGAGGCAAGCAGATCTCTGAGTTCAAGGCCAACCTGGTCTACAAAGTGAATTTCAGGATAGCAAGAGGCCTGAAACTCTGTCTTGAAACACCTAAATATTTAAGTATATATAATATAGTTAACTTTCCCTTAATGCCTGTGGTAACAAACAATAGGAGTGATTATCTTGAAAGCTATTTGTTGCTGGGTAGTAGTGGCGCATGCCTTTAATCTCAGCACTTGGAAGGCAGAGGCACAGAATGAGTTCTGGGACAGCCTGGGCTACATGGAGAAACTGTGTCCTGAAAAACAAAAAACAAAAAACAAAAAAAAAAAAGAAAGAAAGAAAGAAAAGAAAAAGAAAAAGAAAGCTATTTGTTCTTTAGATGAAAATATATCCATTTTACTACTTTTTAAAAACTGGAATTCCTTATATACATTTTAGCAGAATACAATAAATACTTATTATACTAAGTAACAATAATCACAATAATTCGACTTGTAAAGTAAAATACAATTAACGTGGCCCAGGTGCCCAGTAATGAGTTTGAAGTAATGACTCATAAGTTTGAAAACTTCCCTGACTGGGTTTCTAATGTGATTACAAGTGGGTCATAAAAGTGAGTGTGAGAAACTAGTTTCCCAAAGCAGGATTACCATTTACTGGAATCCATGAGTTCAGAGTAAGGCAGTATCAGCTGGGGAGACATGACTACTGTTGACTCATTAATCCAATAACTCCGTGCTAACCACAGTGCCTCAGTTTCCCTATTTTATGAAGTTGTCACCTGCCTGCCGCTCAGTTGTGTTTGGAAAGTCCAGGGAGATAATAGTGTGTTTTGAAAATAAGGAATACATTATAAATGCTAAATAATAATAACAATAATAACAGGGAGTCTCTAATGACAGGGATCCTTTAATAATACTCATCAAGTATAATAGCATCACTAACCAGTAGGAACAAGACAGAGTGCGTTTGTCTTCTTAATCATTAGTTTGTCTCATGGGAAATTGGTAGGGGACTGGCGCCTCACACCGAGCCCCCACAGGCTTGCCAACCTGGTGACTCCTGCTCTCCAACTAGCACTTGCTTTGTTTCTCTTTAAGAAGGCGAGCGGTGTAACAGAAAGAAAGGGACAGAGGTATCCCAGCTCACATCCTAAGCCCAGAGAACAGGATTGTTAAGTTTCAGTCCATAGCTGGTTGTGGAAAGAAAAGAAAAGTAGGCTTGAGACCAAAGAGAGCAAAGGGCTTAGGGGACGAAGGACCAGTGTAGCCACGAGGTGGCGACAATCCAGCTGGAAAGACCGGCTTGGGTTGCAGAGATGGTTCGCAATTGAGGAAGGAACTTCCACAGACACAAAGAAGGGGTCTTCGGAACGGGAAAAGGCATTTGTCTGCTTCGCCGGCAGCGCATCGGGAGTAGAATGACGAAGGCGGCCTGGAAAAGGAGCGAGCAGCTCCCTTCTCTTTCCTTGGGCTTCTACTTCGCAGGGCTGCAGCCCCTGGTGTAGGGAGAATTTTGTGCAAAATCACCCGAAAAAGGTTTGACCCTTCCTGCCACCCGGAGGCCAGCCAGATGCTTCCCCGCAGCGACATTCCCGGGATTCCAGCCCGGGAGAGGACGATTTTGAGCCCAACCACAGGCCTTGGGCCGGTATCTGGCTGCAACTGCGGGTCGGACCTAGCTCGGCAAGGCAAAGCGGTCAGCTCACCCGGGGGCCCGGTCCTTGGAGCCCCTTGGGACCCGACCTTGAGGACGGCTGTACCCTGGCTCTGGAAAGTGCAGCAGCCTTAGGGCGTGCCCATAGCTCGGCTCCACCTAGTGCCTGGGAAAATGTCCCGAGCTGGGCGAGGCCACGGGGAGGGGGGGGGGTAAGTGTGGGATGCTCTGCTTGTTTTCTTTTGTTTCAGTGTGAATGTGAACACAAACCACACCCTCGTTTGTGCTGGGCGGGAGGTAGCTGACTTTGAAACTCCACTATTAGGAAATTTGAAATAGGACTGTTAGGAAACTCCAGCGCAATTCTTAGGGCCGTCCTGGGCTGCTGAGCTTGGGTTCTAGCCTGCATGCCTGGTGCCATGCTACCATCTTTGGCCTGCCTGGCAGCCATGGGCGAATCCACGGCCCTTCCGCTTGGACCATGATTAGCGATAGGAAATCCGGGCAGGCTACTCACGGGCCCATCCCTCTGGGGTATGGGGTGGGAATCCGTGAGGGACACACGCCCCGTAGGACTGCCTTATTTAAAGCCCCAAGGCATCCTCGCCTGCATTTTGCAGATGAGGGGAACAAGCCTTTGATACTGAGTAATTTGCCCAAGAGTCTCAACCCTGGGATTTTACACTGGACCTGCCTTTTTCTCCGAAGCCCTAGGTTATCTATGCTGCCTCATACAGCCCCACCAAGAGGCAACTGGGAGAAATATAAGTAGAGCCAGGAATGAGCTTAAATTTTGGCAGGACAACCGAGGTTATTTTGGACTCTTCTTGCCTTTGAATGCAGACTGGAAAACTGCTAACGTAGCTCACCCTTTTCCCACCTTCCTCGACAAATGTTTAACGTTTGCGTTTTATACCAGGAAAATAAGCACCGAGGTATCCCAGCGAACGAGACAGACCGTATTAGTGCGTGATTGCACGAGTGCTTGGTGAGCTAATTATTAAGCTATTGACTGAGAAACTCTGCCAATCTGGGCACTAGAGGGAGACTCGAGGCAGCAGGAACAAGGGCAGTGTTCTTGCTGTAGGCAATCCCAGAAGGTTTCCCCCAACAGGGAGGTTGATATCAGATCTCTCCAGTGTTCCCAGCCAGTCTGTGTGCCCGGTCAGCTGTGTGGGAACCAGAGCAGGGCGACAGAGTTCTCCTTAGTGTTCCCTAGTCCTGGCAGGTTAACTGGGCCTCCCTGCGCCCTTCCCATACCCAGTGTTGTGCTGGTAAGTGTTCCTAAAAAACAAAAAACGAACCTAACAAAACAGAAAGACCCTTAGTTTGCAATGAGTTGGGGTGGGGGAGAGGTCTCTACACTAGAGATCATTTTCCCACGGATCACTGTACCTCTTCAATCTTACACACCAGGGACACAAATGCGACACACCACACACATACACTGCCCTGCGCCCTATTGAAAAAATTAGTCTACTTTCTAGCTTTTTTGTTTGTTTTCCACCACCAGACTTTGACTGAAGCTTCCAAGAATCTTTATTTTTTATTTTTTGTGCTACAAAATTTCTCCTGACAGAGTTGTTGGGATGTTAAGAGACAACATAAACAACATACTCTGAAAGCTACTTCAAAATCTAGACTGTAACACAATCCTGGAAACTCCTACCAGAAGTTTGTAAAACTGTAGCGACAGAAGTGAGCCAAGTATTTTGAAGATGGCTCACAGAGGTGTCAGCCAGGGAGACCTCGGAGCAAGGTTGGAGCCTGTGACTCAGCAGGGGAAAAGCAGACTTACCAGTGACTCTGAGAACCAAAGTTATGGCCTAAGTTTTAATCGCTGTCCCTAAGAGATCCACAAAGCTAGAATGCCTCTGATCTGTAAGCCCCTTGCCCAAGGACACACACTTCCCGAAATGCTGGAGGCTGCTGGTAATGGGCGATTAACAAACTCTGACGAGTTTGTTAGACTCAGCTGCACCGGATATGCTCAATCACGGGTAGGCTGAAGGTATGTGTCAGGATGTGGCAACCGTAGTACTCTCAACCAGCAGGATTAACATGACCCACCATGAGATCACATTGTGTGTCTGAAGAATACACTGTGTTCTTGAAGTATTGGGAGGACGGATATTGTACAAAGAAAGCGCCAGAACCCACGGAGTGAGCAGTTTATCTTACTGGTGTTCGGGGCAGGTTCATCTTTTCCATAGTCTGTTATGTAGCTGTACAATGAAACAAATAACACACATCTCTGTATTACCTATTTTCTATTGCTGTGATAAAACATCATTGTAAGAAATAGTAACATGAATCTTTTCTATCAAATACTAAAAACTTGAGCTGAGGACAAGGAATTAAGGTTTTTGTTTGTTTGTTTTTGTTTTTAATCACCACCCTGTAAGACTTTTTATGCAAATGCCTCAATTCTCTCTTGCCAATAAAACCTTTGTTTACACAGAGGCCTGCTCCTGCTGCTGTTTAGGAATTTGATGGCCTGGAGCAGTGGCTCTCCTTGGAGCAGGAGAGTTTGCCTCGCTCCTTCCAACCTCAGCCGGTGCAGAAAAGACAGAGCCACTGTCTGAGTTGGAATAAAAACCAGTGCGTTCTTTCTTCACATTTTTTGATCAAGAATCAAGTTTGTCAAGCTGGGTGGTGGAAGCACACGCCTTTAATCCCAGTATTCTGGTGATAGAAGAGGCCAGCCTGGTCTACAGAGCAAGTTCCAGGATAGCCAGGGATACTCAAGAAACCATGTCTTAAAAAACAGAGAGTGAGCACTACTGAAATAGAATCTGGATGTTTGTATCTTAAGTCCATTCATTCACTCACGCATCCATCCATCCATCCATCCATCCAAACATGATGATGGACAAGAAACCTTTACGTAGCAGGCAGGTGTTCTGTTACTAGGTTCCGTCTCCCAATCACATGTATTCTTTTTTTTTTTTTTTTAATGAAAGGTTTGGTTTTATTTGAAGTTATGTGTCATCTGTATCTATGTGTGGGTGTGTGCATGGGTGCTGGTGCTGGTGGAGGCTGATGGCTTCGGATCCCCCAGAGCTTGCTGTGGGCCCCCTAAGGTGGGTGCTGGGAATAGAGCTCAGGCTTATTACAAACGCAGTCACTCCCAAGGGCTGAGTGTCTCTCTAAATCCTAATATGTATGTTTTTTAACTTAAAAAAAAAAATTAGCTGCTTTGCTTACTAAAATTATGCGGTTGTTTTTTTTTTTTTGTTTTGTTTTTGTTTTTGTTTTTCAAGACAGGGTTTCTCTGTATAGCCCTGGCTGTCCTGGAACTCACTTTGTAGACCAGGCTGGCCTCGAACTCAGAAATCCACCTGCCTCTGCCTCCCAAGTGCTGGGATTAAAGGTGTGTGCCACCACCGCCCGGCCAAAATTATGCATATTTATTGTGAAACAAATGAATAAAATGTCCCACATGTCCCCAGAAGGGAAAGAGCTTCTTGGGTCTTTCGGTTTGGCCAGCATCCAGCTTTCAAAGATTCTTCCTTCTGAACATGCCAGGATCCTCTGGGGAGCAATCTGGGCACTGTCCCTGCTCAGCCAGAGATCAGGCACAATGAGGATGCTTTCCATCTGAGTTTTGGAAATGTGAGTTAGAAAAAAACAAGCAAAACAGAACAGCAGTGATTGCTGATGAGGCTGGAAGGTGTGAAGCATAGGAGCTGGGTGCATTGCGCCCCGCAGAGCATCCGCGTTTCTGAGGCTGGTCTGGGTGGGACAGGCCTCCACCGTTTTCTCCTCTGTGTGCACGCAGAGCCTTTGGTTTGACTGGGTATGTTCTACAGTGTTTGGTGATGAATATAGAATGGGTGAATATGGCCTCCTCCTGCCATGTTTGCAGTAGGATACTGGGCCCTGGCAAATCAGGACACTTTGATGAAGGATCTGTATTTCTCTTCCTCTCTCTCTCACTGGCTCCTCCAAACAGCCTCACTAGTGGCAACAGCCATTGATCAAATAAGGACCATCTTAACATTACAGAAGTAAAATTTAGAGCCAGAGACGCTGTCTAGCCTCCCCACTCTCAGCCTAGGGCTCTTTGTTGCAGAGCAGGTTGACCCGACATGCCACTGAGGAAGATCCAGCTAACTTCCCTTCCGTCTGTCTCCAGCACAGAGTTTGTCCCTCCCCTCAAAGCTAGAGGAATTCATGTAGGAATCACAGTAAGGGATATTATCCAGCAAAGGAAGCGGTTTGTTGACACTATTTATATGTAAAACTCAGGCTGTGTCTGAAGAATCGAGATGAATCTACTGTGGCTAGAGTCCTATAGGTGGAGCGGGAACAGATCTTAAAAGTCTTTCTAATTCAGCAGCTCTCAACATGTGGGTCATGACCCTGTTTTGTGTGTGGGGATGAGGAGGGTGGGTATTGAACTACCTACCCTTTTACAGGGGTGACCTGAGACTATTGGAAAACACAGATATTTACATTATGATTCATGTAATATAGCAGCATTACAGTTATGAAATAGCAACAAGAATAATTTAAGACGAAGAACTGTGTTAAAGGGCTGTAGCATTAGGAAAACTGAGAGTGAGCCGGGCGTGGTGGCACACGCCTTTAATCCCAGCACTTGGGAAGCAGAGGCAGGCAGATTTCTGAATTCGAGGCCAGCCTGGTCTACAGAGTGAGTTCCAGGACAGCCAGGACTACACAGAGAAACCCTGTCTCGAAAAACAAAACAAAACAAAACAAAACAAAAAAAGAAAGAAAGAAAACTGAGAGCACTGTTGTAAATTGGATTTCCACCTGTGTTCAGTATCATTCCGGGAGACTATTGTATTGTATTGGGAAATACAATAGTACAACAAAACTGCATCTTGGGGCACTTTTCTGAGACATAAATGGTGAATGTGATGGTTACCTTTGATCCACAGATCCAGGAGTTAGCTAGGAGGCAAGCCTCCAGGCTCAGCTAGAAAGGGCTGTTTCTGTGATGTTAGCCTCGGGGTGAGCCTGGGAAGGGTTGCTTTGCTGTGTTAACTGAGGTGGAAAGGCTCACCTGAGGCAGTACCATTTCCTGGGTTCCTCACTGCACAGAAAGAAGGACAGGAGGTTAGCTGAGCACTGGCCAGTCCCAGTCTCCTTAGTCCTGCATGTGACCGGCCGCCTCAAGGTCTGGTTGCCATGGTTTCCTTGTTCTGTAGGCCTGTCTGCTAGAACCGCTGCAGGATAAACCCTTCCTCCCTTAAGTTGTTGTTGTTTTTCCTTATGTTGTTTGCTTTTGTTTTGTTTTTTGTTTGTTTGTTGTTTGCTTTTTATTTTTATTTTTTGGTAAGGGTATTTTGTCATAGCAACAGCAGTAACTAAGATAATGAATATATAGGAAACAAATCATTGCATAGCCTGAGTCCAAGTGCTGAGCTCACCGGTGGGTGGTACACTGAAGGTGGTTCTGGAGGAAGTGACCACAGAACCAGCATCCGAGGGACTGTAAAATGATATGACTTCTATGGAAACCATACGAGGATTCTTCAAAATGTAAAAACAGAATTGCCACACAGTCCAGCAATTCTATATACCCAAAAGATCTGAAGTTGAGCACAAGGTCTTGAGGAGTCAGTTGTGTGCCCATGATCAGATAAACATTACAACAACAAAAAGTGTAGAAACAAGTATATTTTTATGATTATGAATGTATAAATGGAATGCTATATTTGTATACATGGACTACTATTCAGATTTTAAAAGGGAGAAAATTCTGATAATACTCTACTCACGTAGATGATTGTTGTAGAAATTATGTTAAGTGAAACATACCAAAAAAGGAATGGCCAATAATGTTAAATTCTCTCTGAGTACTCTCATCTGAGTAATTGAGTTCACAGAAATAGAAAATAAAATGGTGTTTGCACAGGCTCTGAGGAGAAAGGCCTGGGGCACTCCCCAGGGTGAGTATGGGTCTTTAGTTTTACAAGAAGAGTTCTGGACACTGGTCAAGCACTTAGCACAGCTGACCTGGACATTAGGAACATTAGCACACTCACTTTCATATTCCATATGTGTCAACAGGACTAAAGAAATCAACCAAGCAGACGTGCTAGGACTCCCAGCAGAGACCAGAAGCCTCTGGGCTTTGTTCAAGCATTGAAAACCCAGAAGCCAGGATCAGACTGACAGATGCGATGTGGGAGGTTCTAGGCCCACGGGGTATTTTGGCAGCTGTTGGAACTATCCAGAATCTGGAAAGCATCCATTGTAGATCGTTAAGCACTATATATAGGTTTGTGCTCCCTCTGTCCACCCTCTGCAAATTCCATGTTGGCATCCTGCTCATGTATGACCTAGGACCGGAGTGCTTAGGTCAGGACTGAGGTAAGCACTCTAACCCCATGGGAATACCATGAGAGAAGGCGCCTGAGCTCAGCACACTGACACCCAGGAGCCAGACACCTTGTACTGCCTGATTCCTGGGAGAGAGAGAGTCCTGTTGTTTATAAACTACCCAGCCTGTGGTGTTCTGTGGTGCAGCATGAGCAGACTTCCTAAGGAAGCCTTTATGAGTGTATGAGCTGAGGAAGCCATGGGCGCTGTGGTGCCAGAGGACTTGGGCTGGCTTAGTTTTCACGAAAGGCCTGAAGTCTGGTGTGATAGCATAGTCTTGTAACTTTAGGACTCAAGAGGCTGAGGCAGGAGGATTACCTCATGTATGAGGCCAGCTTATCTTACAGTTCAGTGTTAGCCCAGGCTCCATAGCACAGCCTTGTCTCAAAAAATAATAACAGCAAGAACACAAACAGGGCAAAGCTAAACTCCCCAAGAACAGCATGCTCAGGCCCAGACTAGGTCCTCTGACACCTTCCTACTGGGCTGCCCCTATGTGACATGGTCACACAAACCTGGCGTTAGCTGATGATAAATCACAGAGAAATCTATTTTTAAAATTGTTCTTTGGTACACATATTTTACTATGTAATAAAGGTTAAAAACAAATATGCACAGTAACAAGATAGACCTACAACTTTCCCTTTTAAAACATTTATTTTACTCTTTAAATTATGTGTATGTTGGGGGAGATATGTGCATGTGTAGGTGCCACCGGAGACCGGAAGAGGGTGTTGTATGCCCTCCAGTTAAAAGCGGTTGTAAGTCACTGGCCTGGAAACAGCCTCTGTCCTCCACAGAGCAACAACAGTTACGCCTTCTCTGCGATCCCACACACACTTAGTTTTACATAAAAAGTTAACTCTTGGCTAAAGGTTTGATACTTAGAACACACATCAACTTCAGTGTTTTTTAGAGTTGGTCCTTATTTTGATTTTTTGAACTATGTGTGCTGAGAAAGCCTACTTTATTTAAAACCTTAGCACAGAATGGCAGAAATATGCGTTGGGTAATTTCAGAAATTGCTAGAAATTATATCTTAATTCCAAGCCAAAATTCATTAGACATTAAAAAAAATGTAAAATCAACCAACCAACCAAACAAAAACCTCAAGTAGTAAGTTTTAAAATCAAACATTCTAATACTACAAAATCTAAAGCCTGAAAGATTAACTATTTTGATTTTTTTTTTGTTTGTTTGTTTTTGTTTTTTGTTTTTTGAGACAGGGTTTCTCTGTGTAGCCCTGGCTGTCCTGGAACTCGCTTTGTAGACCAGGCTGGCCTCGAACTCAGAAATCTGCCTGCCTCTGCCTCTGCCTCCCGAACTATTTTGATTTTTACAGTTAAGAAATGACAGTAGGGGAACAGTAAAAATCCCTGCACTCTTTAATTAAGCCATTGTGTTTCTGTAAGAATAATATGCATGTGGTTAAAAACACTACAACTCTTTTGTTTTGTTTTGTTTTGTTTTTTGAGTCAGGGTTTCTATGTGTAGTCTGGTATGTCCTGGACCAGGCTGGCCCCAAATTCACAGAGATCCTCCTGCCTCTGCCTCCTGAGTGCTGGGATTAAAGACTTGGGCCAGCACTCCCATGCTCTTGAGTCTGGACAAGCCATTTTAGAGCAGGTTCTGTCTTACTGTTTTTTTTTTTTTTTTTTTTTTTTTTTCCCTTTATTTTATTTTATTTTTTTAGATTTTTTTTTTTTTTTTTTTGTCTTACCGGGTAAAGCGGAGATGCTGTTGCTCAGGACGAGGCTGTAGTGAAGCCACACGCAGCACAATGTAAGTGGGCACTGACAGAAACACCTGGGGTTCATGAAGCAGTGGATTCTGAATTAATGTTTTGTCACTGTGCAGTTGATTTTCCATTTATTTTTGATTGCTGTCTATTCAGAAACCGTTTTCTCTTGCTATGTTTTTGCAACTCTTAATGTCAAAACGTGAGAGGGTTGTGACCTGAAGTTTAGGAAGGAGTTAACTGCAGCAGAGGCTAAGGTGAGGGGCCAGAAATGGCAAGAACCCCTGGAGGGTAGAGCCATGAGAGTGTAGAGATGGAAGCAATCCACAGGAAGCCCAACAGAAGCCCACCTTCCTTCCCTAGAAGGGCTCAGATAGGGACAGTCTTTACAGGGGCCCTGCGGTGCATAACAAAAACCATCTGGAGTTAGCTTGAGAAAATGTGGAGATAGATTTTGGTATGGGAGTGTCTCGCAAACTGAAGAATGCAAAAATCTACAAGCTAGATCAAGCCGGGGTGCTGGGTCAGCATTCCTGAGACTGGGCAGAGGAAGGATTTGTGTTTGTGGTGGTTTGAATGCTTGGCCATAGGGAGTGGCACTGTTAGGAGGTGTGGCCTTACTGGAGAAGGTGTGGCCTTGGAGGAAGTGTGCCACTGTGTAGGTGGGCTTTGAGGCCTCGTCTGCTCAGGCTCTACCCAGTGTGGAATCCAGTCTCCTCCGGGCTGCATACAGAAGTGAGTCTCCTCTTTTGCCTTCAAATCAATGTATAGAGCTTTCCACTCCTT
>NC_034607.1:53888704-53907532 GCF_900095145.1 Mus pahari
CTCACTCTGTAGACCAGGCTGGCCTCGAACTCAGAAATCCGCCTGCCTCTGCCTCCCGAGTGCTGGGATTAAAGGCGTGCGCCACCACGCCCGGCTTCCTTCAGCATCTTGCTTCTCACCATGATGATTACTGAACCTTGGAAGCCTCAAGCCAGCCCCAATTAAATGTTGTCCTTTCTAAGAGTTCTCTTGGTCACGATGTCTCTTTACAGCAGTGGGAACCCTAAGATACAAGTTGGTATCAGGAACTGAGGGGTTGCTGTGATAGGCCTGACCATGCTTTTGTTTGAAGGAATGTGGACTTTGGAACTTTGGAAAGCAGTGGAATGCTTTAAGTGGACTTAATGGGTGTTCTAGTAGACGCCTCGAATGAAGACAGTGGAGCTGAGGGTGATTTAGACTTTGGGGGCCTGGCTCAAGAGGTTTCAGAGGAGAGAAAAGTTAGTGGGTTGCCTGGAGGTCATTCATGTTTTGGTGGAGAATGTGGCTGCCTTTTGCCCTTGTCTGAAGAGTCTGCTTGAGGCTAAGGCAAAGAGACTCAGATTGGTTGCCTTGAGAGAAGTCTCAAAAAAGCCTAGCATACACTCTGCCCTGTGGTTCACTCTTTTGAAGAGCGTTTAGATCAAGAGTAGCAAGCTTAGAAAGGGAAAAATAGAAAATGTCTGGTATAAGAGCAAAGGGCCACCAGGACGTGGAATGAAGCTCAATCCTGTGTAAAGGATGTGAAATGGAATTCCAGGAGTGGCGACCTCAGGGTGAGGTTCCGCCCAGCTAAGCTCACTGTTTAGGTGTTTGCAGTTGAACAAGAGACAGTTGTACCATGTTAGGCTTTATTTTTACCTGGTTATTGTTTTCATTTGGACTTTTAATCTGGAATGAACTACAATTCAGAATCGGAGGGCACACCTGTGATCCATATCTTGGGCCTGGAAGACACAGGCTTTTGATCTGGATCTTGACATGGTATGACACAGGTTTTTGATCTGAATTTTGAGGCATAGTGGTCACAAAATTTTAGGTTCACGCTTTGTGGTACACACTTTTAATACCAGGGGACAGAAGCAAGAAGATCTCTGAGTTCAAGGGCAGTCTGATTACAGAGCAAGTTCCAGGCTTAAAAAAAAAAAAGCTTAAGCATCGAGGGAGTCACAGAAAGCTGGTGATGATGTAATAGGACAGTGTGCCAGCCCCAGCAAGCTGCAGAACTCGGCAGCTTCAGTCACGTGGCTCTGGCTTAGAGTCACTAATATAAGGGGTCACGGAAAGCAACTGAGGCTTGGCACTGTGAGAGGCCAGGAAAGGCCACTGACGAAGGTGTAACCTCAGTTGCAGTTAACAGCCCAGGACTGAAGTGGCCATGCAAAGAAGTCAAGGTTGGCACCATGAAGAGAGTCTATGAGATGCTGTTGATGAAGCCTAATTTTAGCAGAAGACTCCAGTGTATTGGAGATGGGGGTACCATAGGATGGTTACCAAGAACAGTAGTGGCAGTGCAGTGGAGTCAACCAGAACCTAGAGTGCTACAGAGGGAAGAGCTGGAGAAGTTGCCCAAGCCTTTTGAAAGAGCCAGATCACCTGTGGATCCCAGACATTAGAAAGAGAAGCTATGAAGTTGAAGTTGCCTTGGAGACCTCAAGACGTTAGTGATGCCAGAGCTGTAGGATACCTTCTGCGGAAAGCTGCTATCAGGGAGTGGAACCAGCCCAAGAAAAAGAATTGTTTGGTAGTCATCAAAGCTGGAAAGAGTTGGACATCAGACATGGAGATGCTGAGTTTGGAGTTTGCCCAGCTGATTTTGGTATTGCTTTGGTCCAGTATTTCCTCACTTTGACATTTTGGGATGGTAATGTATTTCCTGTTCCATGATATGCTGGAATTATGTGATCTGCTTTTTGATTTTATAGGGGGTTACAGTTAAGAAATTGGACGAATCTCAGAAGAGATTTTGAACTTTGGACTTTTAACATTGTTGAGACTCTACATGGAGGCTTTTGAAATTGGACTAAATGTATTTTGCAATAGGCTATGGCCAGATATGCACCCCCTGCCCCCAATAGATTCATGTGTTTGAACAAGTAGAGTGTGGTGGTTTCAATGCTTGGCTATGCGGAGTGGCGCTATTAGGAGGTGTGGCCTTGTTGGAGGGGGTGTGGCCTTGTTGGAGGGGGTGTGGCCTTGTTGGAGGAGGTGCGGCACTGTGTAGGTGGGCTTTGAGGGCTCCTCAGGCTTTGTCCAGTGAGGAAGAGAGCCTCATGGCTACCTGCAGAAGAGACAATCTTCTTCTGACTACCCTTGGAACAAGCTGTAGAACTCTCAGTTCCTCCAGCGCCATGTCTGCCTGCGTACTGCCATGCTTCCCACCATGATAATAATGGACGGAACCTCTGAAACTGTAAGCCAGCCCCAGCTAAATGTTGCCCTTTGTAAGAGTCGCATTGAACACGTCTCTTCACATCAATAAAATCCAAACCAAGACAGGGTTCAAGGCCAGGCTAGGTTACCCAGTAAGAGACAGAGTGCTTAGCATTAATCTTCTCTCTGTGTATAGGTGGTTTTCACACAGTTCATTGCATGTACCCCTTTCCTTGGTTCCCATGGTGTGATGGTTTGTACATGCTCGGTCCAGGGAGGGGCCGATTAGAAGGTGTGGCCCTGTTGGAGTAGGTGTGTGGTTATAAGACTGCCATCCTAGCTGCCTGGAAGTCAGTCTTCCACTTGCACCCTTTAGATGAAGACGTTGGACTCGAAGCTCCTCCTGCACCAAGCCTGCCTGGATGCTGCCATGCTCCCACCTTGATGATACTGGACTGAACCTCTGAAGCTGTAAGCCGGCCCCAATTAAATGTTGTCCTTATAAGAGTTGCCTTGGTGGGACTGCAAGCTTGTAAAACCACTCTGGAAATCAGTCTGGTGGTTCCTCAGAAAACTGGACATAGTACTACCGGAGGGTCCAGCAATACCTCTCCTGGGCATATATCCAGAAGATGCTCCAACTGGTAATAAGAACACATGCTCCACTATGTTCATAGTAACCTTATTTATAATAGCCAGAAGCTGGAAAGAACCCAGATGTCCCTCAACAGAGGAATGGATACAGAAAATGTGGTACATTTACACAATGGAATACTATTCAGCTATTAAAAACAATGAATTTATGAAATTCCTTGGCAAATGGATGTATCTGGAGGGTATCATCCTGAGTGAGGTAACCCAATCACAAAAGAACTCATATAATATGCACTCACTGATAAGTGGATATTAGCCCTGAAACCTAGAATACCCAAAATACAATTTGTAAAACACATGAAACTCAAGAAGAAGGAAGACCAAAATGTGGAGACTTCGTCCCTACTTAGAATTGGGAACAAAACTCCCATGGAAGGGGTTACAGAGACAAAGTTTGGAGCTGAGACGAAAGGATGGACCATACAAAACTGACCCACCCAGGGGTCCATCCCACAATCAGCCACCAAGCACAGACACTACTGCATACACCAGCAAGATTTTGCTGAAAAGACCCTGATATAGTTGTCTCTTGTGAGGCTATGCCAGTGCCTGGCAAGTACAGAAGTGGATGCTCACAGTCTCCTATTGGATGGAACACAGGGCCCCCAATGGAGGAGCTAGAGAAAGTACCCAAGGAGCTGAAAGGGTCTGCAACCCTATAGGTGGAACAACAATATGAACTAACCAGTACCCCCAGAGCTTGCTGCTTGTGGACGTTGTACATCGTGGTGCGCACTAGGCTCCGCACCACGATGTACAACGTCCACAAGCAGAACAACAACAACAGCAACAAAAACCCCTAAGACACAGGGCTGCATTGGAACTGGAAGATGGCCACTATGGCTTCGGGTTAAAGCCACCTATTTGTTGTTAAAACATCTGCCCAAGAAGAAGATGGCTGGAGAGAAGAAGCAATGGGGTACAAAGAAAAGAGAGAGGGGGGGTGAAGGGCAAGGTGGGAGACAGGGAGGAAGGGAAGGGGAAGAGGAAGGGAGGGAGGGAGGGAGGGAGGGAGAGAGAGAGAGAGAGAGAGAGAGAGAGAGAGAGAGAGAGAGAGAGAGAGATCCATTGTATAGATTCCAGTGACTACCCATATATGGTCAGAAAGGAGAATTTCAAAGTATAATCTGGTCTACTGGAGGTCTGCCCTGCTTGGGAAATGGGGAAGTTACCATGAAGGGGGCGTTGCCTAAAATATTTTTAAATATAAAAATGTGTGTCTGTGTGTGTCTGTGTGTGTGTGTGGTTTTAACATAACTGAAGATAAAGGAACCACAAATGTTACTCACTGTATTGTATGCTTTCACTCATGAGAACTGCCAAAACAGGTGAGAGCAGTGGTTGATAACACCGGAGCTGTGTGTGAATCTGCCCAATGATCTGGAAGGGGCATGTATGTAACTAGACATTCTTCAAGTTGCATATTTAAGGTATGTGCTTTGTTGTAGGCAAATTATGCCAAGCAAATAAAGATACCCACTGCTTCAGTTCATCTGCAAGTGTTGTAGTTTGTGATCCCGATGTTGGTTTTATCGGATCAACTTCATCTCTTCCTGGTAAATCCCAGTGATTATTACTGGTGGACATTATCAGACGGTGATACCAGATCCTACGGGTTCTAGAGTACCTAGAACACTGTTCAAGTTCAGAGTACATGGCACCCTGAATGGTTTTAAGGGATCATAACACATGGTCTTCTGTTTTTTTTAATCAGCGGTCAGGCAGGGGAGGAGGGTCTCAGAGGTGTGGGCATGTTGAATTCCCCAACCTGGGCTGTGCTCATGAGTGGCCCTGCATGTCATTTCTGGAAATGTTGGCGCCAGCCTCATGAACTGTGCTACAAGGCTGACTGCAGGCCGTGAAAATCTGATTGGAATGATCTAAAGATTTAAATACGAGCTGGAAGGTAGCATAGGCCTGTAATCCCGGTAATTCTGACACGGAGTTCAAGAGTTCAAGGCCAGTCTTCGATACATAAGGGTTTGAGGCCAGTTTAAGCTGTGTGACCCAAATCCTATCCTCTTTCCTACCTCCCAAAGTTCAAAGATTCAGATTCACTAGCCCAGAGTCTAAGCCCCTGCTCCTGCTTAGTGAGTAGCAAAGACGCTGAGTGCTGAGTCCCCCATCTTTCGTGCTCCCTCCGGCATTCGCTTTTTGTTTTTGAGACAGTCTCACGTAGTCCAGCCTGGCTTTATCCTCATCAAGTAGCTGTGGTTCTCTCGAATGTTTCACCTTCCATCCCTTTCTTGCTGATTGCCGGGCTTCCATGTTCTGTGTATGCTGGAGATGCAGAGACCCTGGCCCCGCCCACTGCCCTTGTAAAGCATTGGAACCACGGTGGTAACTATTGGAGAGCTGGAGTGTGAGGTGGTTCGAAGGGCTCTGCAATGCTTCCTTCTTTTGCTCGCCCGAAACGATGTCTTCTATGGCCTGGAAGTGACTAAATCCATCTTTGTTCTAAGAATTCGGCTTGTTTACCCTTAAAGGAAAGTGGAAAACTGCCAAAGTTATGGGCGTCCTTCGTGTGCTGTGTCTGCCCTGTGCAGCGCCTTTCAGACAAGAGATGAGGTTGCACAGAGAAGGTAAGATTGCTTAAGTAAGCATAGTGTAGGCTGGGGTGTAGCCTAGTGGTTAGAGTGCCCACCTTTAGTGTGCAAGGTCCTAGGTTCCAGGCTCCAACGTATCAGAAGTGCCCTTGGCAAGCAGTGTCACCAATCAGAACCTGGTTTTGTTCCTAGTCTTGTCTCCAGGTCGAACTGAGTTGGAGACTCGTGTGTGTGTGTGTGTGTGTGTGTGTGTGTGTGTGTGTGTGTGTGTTGGGGGAGGGGCGTGGGGGAGCAGGGAGGGAGGCTGGTTCCAGCCAGTTGTGGAGCCTGGATCCGGAACATGATAGTATCCTTTGAGAAGCACTATTAACTTCAGTTTGCTTCTAGAATGTATTCTGGGTGATTTCCCAGAGGTTTCAGTGAGCACTTTCCTGTCTCAGGAATGGAAAAACAATACAAAACAAAAAAAGAAAATGAATTCGGCAAAAATCACAGAAGAGTCCAAGCTTGGTAGTGGGCCCTTTTCTATAAACACAATTTTAAAAAAGAACAAAACAAAACAAAACAAGTGCTTTGGTTTCTTTCTCTCCCAGAAAAAAAAATGTGGTTACTCACACACACACACACACACACACACACACACACACACGCACACACCACAGAAGGATGGGGTGGGCTGCTCAGAACAAGATGTTTCATAGTCCATTTGTTTTAGGCAAAAACTCCGAGGCTCTGGAAAAAATAAACCGTACATAAATAGGAGAAAACAGACTGCGTCTTGTTGTTATGGCAATGCCCTACTTATATCACATTAAGCTGATTCATGTCTTTTTCCCCCTCCCTGTTAATAAATTATAGTGGCTGATGAGAATTAAGCTGGCTGGAAGAACTGGCATGGGCAAGATGCATATTAATTTGTCCTCTGATAATGGGTGTCCCATACTTATTTTTTTTTAAGAGGATAACTCGCTTCTATTGAAGAGTGTATTTTAACACGACTCTATCACCCTTCACCAGCAGCTTGTGAACGCCTCAGACGGAGGTGCTGGCTGCTTCCTGCCTGTTCCTGGCTAATTGCTCCCAGGGAGCAGAGCCTGTAAACCTCCTCGTTGCTGCCTCTTGCCTGGCCTGCATTCCAATGTCTGGGACGTTGGAACAGTCTCTCTTTTTCAGCTGCTTTAGTTCATATAATATACATTGGAATACACACACACACACACACACACACACACACACACACAATTGTAAAATGCAAATAAAAGGAAAACTGAAACCACACACCTCAATCAATAGGTAACTATTAGAAAAAGGGCACAGGGTGCTGGAAAAATGGCCCAGCAGTTAGCTTTCAGAGGACGTGAGTTCAGTTCCAGGCAGCCACACGGAGTGGCTCAGAACAAAGGGTCAGTAGCTCCACTTCCAAGGGATCAGACATCCCCTTCTGGCTTCCAAAGGCACCTGCACATATTTGGTGTTCACACACATCACACATAAATAAAAATATTAAAAATACATCCTCAGAAAAAGAAAATCATCAGACAACATATAAAGTTTGTTGCAAAAGTAAGAATAAGGAATCAATAAATATTACTCACTGAACAAAATACACCATTGCTATTTTAATTCTGTAATAATGGTTGAAAATGAGCATATATTTTGAGACAGGGTCTCACTATATAAAACAGGCCAGCCTTGAACCCTTGACCTAACAGAGATCTGTTTGCTTCTTCCCTGACCCACCCCTGAATGAAAGCCACTCACTATCATGAAATCGAGCATTTTTAGATATTTATTGAATACAAATTCTACTGTTCTAAACAATATATGAGACAGCAGGCTTCCTTATCTCCAATTTCATGTCCTGAATGTTTAGAACAGTAAAATTTGTATTCAGTTAATTTTTTTTTTTTTAAGATTTATTTATTTATTATATGTAAGCACACTGTAGCTGTCTTCAGACACTCCAGAAGAGGGCGTCAGATCTTGTTACGGATGGTTGTGAGCCACCATGTGGTTGCTGGGATTTGAACTTCGAAGAGCAGTCGGGTGCTCTTACCCACTGAGCCACCTCACCAGCCCTCAGTTAAATTTTTAAGAAAAATATTAGCTGAGTGTGGTGGTGCATGCCTTTAAGTCCAAGACCTTGAAAAGCAGAGTCAGGCAGATCTGTGTAATTTCAAGACCAGCCAGGGCTACAAAGTAAGACCCTATCTCCAAAAAAAAAGAAAGAAAAAATATTTTAAAGTTTCATTGTTATGTCATTTGGCATGTGCGGTTGTCATAGAACAACTTTGTAGACTTTCTTTTTTTCTCTCTCCACACCTTTGTGTGGGGTCTGAACATAGGATGAACTCAGGCCACCATGTTTATAGAGCAAGTCCTCTTGTCCAGTGAGCCATCTTGGTGTACTTGATTAACTTTCATGGAAGTAATGTAGCTGTACTTGTCAAGGCTTGAATTGTATACCCTCATTGATTTCAACAAATTAATTTATAAATATTTTCATACAAGTAATTAAAGAAGTTTTTAGAGGATGTCCAATGTAACACTGACTGTTATGGTAACATAAATTAATAAAACGTAAATGCTCATTCATAGGCTAGCTAATAAAATTAATTCAGTCATTGGATGGAATGATACCCTATCTAAAAAAGTAATCTAAAGATACAGAAAGATGTAAAGAAAATGAAAACTGAAGTTATAACTTTCCGAACTTAACACAGTTCTGCTTGTACTAAAACACGTCTTGAAGTTACTATCGTGGCGATGCATTTCTGGAAAGTCACCACTGTTGCTCTGTAGGCTTCAGACAGACAGGGCCAGTAAGATGAAAGGATTGGAAGGCTTGCTGGGCAGCCGTGGGGCCTGGAGTTTGGCTCCCAGAATGCAGGCAGTAAGTGGAACACGCCTATTCACATGCACACACTCAGACTTGCCCACTCCCCCAACTCCTCATACACACACACAAGTCACCCCTACTCACACAGCAACACATTCACACACTCATACTCACACTCATACACAGACTCATATACACACACTTTCCCACACTCAAACACACCACACACTCATGTATGTTCACACAAATAACGAATGGATTGAAAGATTCAGAAGAATTTTTAAATTCTAACTTTCATCTTTCAAGGTTTTTGTGTTATATAATCTTTTACATGAGAATTACATTAATATTTTAGGCAATAGTGTTTTATTTTTATTTGTACTAGTGTTTTGGGGGCCGCTTTGCAGGAATCTGACATTGGGCCAGGACGAGGAAGTGAGCTCCGGCAGGAATCTAATTTTAGGCTAGAACAGGGAAGTAAGCTTCAGACAAGAGTATGACTTTGGGCTAGGACAGGGAAGTAGGTTCAGATATTTTGGTCATCCTAATGAGCCCTTAGAAACAGTGATCATGGGAGTGACCACAGGGCTTTGTTTATTGCCTTGCTTATCCTCAAACCCATTCTCTCTCATGTCTAGGGTGTAAACTATCTCTAGTCAGGGTCCAAAGACTAACAGCATATATGAGAATCATCTTCACTTCTCTAGATTTTAGCATAACTCTAAACACACACACACACACACACACACACTTTACCTTGTCCCTTTTTACAAGGGTTAGTCACCGCTGGCCCAAGTCTTCTTTTACTTTCCTTTGAGCGCACTTCCCGCCATGTCCTTCACTGTACCCCACTTACTGGAGTGCCAACACTGAGGTGCAGTCTAACCAAGCCAGCCAGCTCAGTCAACAGGTTTTTCAGGGCAGGAGCAAGAATTAAAAAGAAAAAAGTAAATTAGACAACATTGTAGCATGACTCCAGCCAGTTCTGAGGCTGAGGCAGGTTTATTTTTTTCCAATCTGTTTTTATACCATTTTAATTACACATAATGTTGTTGATCCTTGAGGACTCTTACCTAGTCAATTATAGCAAATGGATGTTTCTTATATGTCTGATTTTGGAAAATTAAAGTATGTACATGTGACTGTTGACGCTTTTTCAGACTTTCTATTTGCAGCTGCTTTAATAAGGGAAGCAACTTAAAATGCAAAATGTAATTAGTCATTGCCTACATTGTTTTTCTATGATTGGTGTTCCAAATCAGATTAAAACAGATAATGGAACTGGCTATTGCAGTCAAGCATTTGAGATGTTTTGTTGACAATTTAATATTACCCATATTATTGGGATTCCTTATCACCCTCAAGGACAAGATATTATGGAACTTTAAAACAATATCTTCATAAAATAAAAAAGAGGGGGTTATACCCCCCACCTGTACAACACAAAACGATTTAAATCATGCTCTTTTTACTGTAAACTTTTTAAATTTGGATGCTCATGGACGTTCAACAGCTGAGCATTTTAGCATCCCCCTTCACATTTGCACTATGTAGTCTTCAGTGAAGTGGAAGGACCCTATGACAGGCAAATGGCATGGATCTGACCCTGTACTCATATGGGGACAAGGTCACGTTTGTGTTTAGTTCTATAGTCAAGTTACATTGGCTATAGATAAAATTGGGACAAGATCTGGACTTTGAACAAGTATTAGTGCATACGTTAATCTTTTAACTCACAATCTTTTATTAATTGGTCATGTTAAAATTACTTTTGTTTCCTTTACATCCCTTATTCAGTGTGAGTTGTATTGATTGTACACTTTCTAATTGTGTTAGTGTGTTGAAACCTGGCTTGTCTGTTATGGTGGTTTATCAACCAGCTTTTGTTTTATTGCCTGTGAGTATTACAGGGCCTTGGTATTCTGAAAAAATCTTGCAAGTAGTGAACGAACTGAGTCAGGCTTTAAGCAGAAGCAAGAGGGCAGTGGGCTTGATTATTGTTGGTATAGCAGCTTTAATTTTATCAATAGCTAACACCACTGCTTCTGCAATTGCTTTGACACAAGAAGTTAAACATAGCTACTTTTGTTAATCATTTAGCAAAAAATGCTTCTAATGTTTGGCGTATTCAAAAGGATTTAGATAGGCGTTTGAAACAACGGATTGATGTTCTTTATGATGCTATTCAAATTACTGGAGAAGAAGTTCAGAGTTTAAGAGTAAGGAGCCATCTCGAGTGTCATGCTAAATACCAATTGATTTGTGTTACTTTTAAAATTTATAACGATAGTCACTATAATTGGGAAAAAGTTCAAAGACACTTGTTTGGCATAATTCTAACACCTCTCTGGATGTTTTAACTTGGCATACCGAGATTATGAACTTGACGAATGCTGCTCTGCTGAGCTTTGATGCTGCAGATAACACTGATAAAATTATTCATGGCCTGAGGTCAGTATTTCCATCTTGGTCAAACTTCAAGAATGGCATGTATAGCTTGATCATGCTAGTCCTTCTTGTCCTGGGAACACATTTATTCCTGCCCAGTGTGATAAAACTTCCCTTTAACAACATCAACATGCAGCCAAAATACATGGTTTGAAACTAAAAATAGACCCCCAGACTGAATTATTAATTTAACAGGCTGGCAGCCAACGAGGGGTAAGATTCTGCCCAGATCCTTACCAGTCTAAGACAGAACAGCATTGCTTTGATAATGCGTATTCCACAATGGGTAAGGAAGGCATTCTTGTCAGAATGGCCTAAATCAGGTGCAGTCCTGTTTATGAAATTAAAAAGGGGGGAGATGTGGAGAGCTTTTGGGACCACTTAGCAGGGATTTGACATTGGACCAGGACAAGGAAATGGGCTTCAGGTAGGAATTTGAGATTAGGTCATGACAAGGAAGTAAACTCAGGCAGGAATCTAATTTTAGGCTTGAACAGGGAAGTAGGCTTCAGGTATGAACACAACTTTGGACTAGGACAGGGAAGTAGGCTCAGATATCTTAGTCATCCTGATGAGCCCTTAGAAACAGTGATCACAGGACTCTGTTTATTGCTTTGATTGTGCCTTAACTATTTGTGGTTGTTGTATTGCTTGTTTGTCAACCCAGATCTGACCTTATTACTTACGTGTAATGAGTTCAGGAAAATTCTAGAGGCTAGACAACTATAATACTGGAGATGAAGACATTATAAAATGATGTAAGGTTCTACTTCCCGGAAGCTTTGCTATAAATCTCTCTCCTTTTGTTAGTTTCTGAATAAATTGTGTTTCTGTTTCCTTTTTGATTCAGGCAGTATTTTGAAAATCATGCTTTAATTTTGAAGGAGTCTTGAGTCTATTTTTGCCATGTTTCCACATTCCTGTGTTGATTTCTAGCCTAATTGAATTGGAGGCAGAGAATGCACTTTATGAAATCTTTATGTCTTGGAATTTATTAACGTTATCTTTGGGTCAAGTGCACAATCATTTTTATGAATATTCCATGAGTAACTAAAATTGCTGTGCTTTTTTCTGCTTATAGAAATCTTTGTAAACAGGAGTAATATCTTTGTGTGAATTGAATGTACTTTGCCTTTTATATTTTCATGTGTGTTAAAAATTGCTTTACTCCTTAGTACTACATTGCCTTATGTGGAGCTCAGGAAAGTTAAAGCAGTGATTGGGGAGTATATTTATCATTCATTTTTATTATATTTCTTGTGTGTCTATGTATGTGCTCATGGGCTATGACACTCATGGTGTGGATGGCAGAGGACAACTTTTAAGAGTCAATTCTTTCTTTCCATCATATGGGTTCTGGGTATCAAATTTAGATGAGGTAGGTATGGTGGTTTGAATATGCTTGGCCCATGGGAAATGGTACTATTAGGAGGTGTGGGTGTAGCCTTGTTAGAGGGAGTGTGGCCTTGCTGGAGTAGGTGTAGCCTTGCTAAAGTGGGTGTGGTCTTGCTGGACTGGGTGTGGCCTTGTTGGAGGAGGTAGGTCAGTGGGGCAGGGGAGGGGCTTTGAGGTCCTGTGCTTTAAAAGCTCTGCAGAGGGTGGAAGAATCTTCTCTTAGCTCCTTCAGATCAGAATGTAGAGCTCCTCTGGGCTCCTCCAGCATAAAGTTTGCCCTTACACTGTCATACTTCCCAAGATGAAGATAATGGACTGGACCTCTAATATGGTAAGCCAGCACCACTTAAATGTTTTCCTTTATAAGAGTTGCCTTGGTCATGGTGCCTCTTCACAGCAATGGAACCCTGATTAATACAGTATGTAAGCTTGGCAACAAGCGCCTTTACCTGCTGGACTATTGTACTGGCCTGGTTTTGGTGTTTTTGTTTTCACACACATCCTTACCATGCAACTCAGGATGATCTTTGATTCATCATCCTTCTGCCTCTACCCCTAAGGTGCACATCGTCTTGATGAGAGAGACAGTCCTTGCTTGTCTAAACTGATTGTTCATAGTGAAGACTAGGTTCATACAACTTACTCAGGATGGACCAGAGATGAAATCCCTTCTGCAGGATGGAATGTCTAGGAAGGGATGCTTATTGGCCAAACCCTTGGAGCCCATCTGGATACCTCATTAACACGGAGAACTCTGGGTTCTATGCTCTGTGACTAGTTGTCACAGTCTTCATGTGGGGTGTCATGGTCACATGCTCCAGAACAGGAACAGGGTCAGAAGTAGACAAATAGCCTACCATTCTCAGATATGAGAATTACTGGGGTTTCTGAATCCGCTCAACCCTCCCAGTTTTTTGTCTGGTGACATGGTTCCACTTGCCCCACACTATTGTAATGCTAAGTGTGGCCCCCCAAGACCTGAAGTCTGCATGTAGCCCTTGGGACCCTGCCCCCAAGTTAATTCTGATTGGTAAATAAAGATGCCAATAGCCAATAGTTGGGCAGGAGAGACCTAGGTGGGGTTGATGTTTCTCTGGCTTGTGGGGAGAGAAGACCACAAGGAGTGGGGAAGAAGGAAGCCATCATGGAAGAAATGCAGGAGGGGAAAGGAGAGCTATCATGGACTAAGGGCCAAGAGGATATGGCCTAGAAGTATAAGAGCAGCCCAGATGGAACACAGTAAATAGTAAGTGATAACTTGGGGTTATCAAAAGTAGATTCTAAGAACATGGATGGTAAGCAGCTGCCCAGCTATTGTGCTGCCTAAGACATATATAAAAATATAAAGACTGTGTGTGTTTCATCTGAGAACATAAATGGTCTAAGGTGGGAAAGAAGTCCCGTGCCAGGGTTCATAATATACTGTACCACAAAACTCGACTTCGGAACCAAGTCTCTGGCCCAAGAGTATGTCCTAAATTACTTACATGCCAGTGGCGTGTCTGAAGCCAGGTCTGAGCATAGGGTAAACCATGGGTTGACAGAACTCAGTTGTGCAGAACGTCCCATTAAACTACCATTTATGCCTTAGCCTTAGCTTCTATTAAGAGTAAAGATGTGTTTTTAGGAAACTTTGTTCAGGCTGAAGTCTAGGAGGGAGTAGATGGGGGGGATACTGGTGCCAGAGGTGGGATACGGTGCTTACAAGTGACAGAATAAAGAAAGCTAGAATCAGAGGTGATCCTAGCTGTCCATTGAGAACTCCTGGAGGTATGTCTCTCCCCCACCCCCCGTCACGCAGGGAAGACCTGAGATATAACTGTGCATGTTCCATGGTGAGGTGAGGAAGTGAAAGAGCCTGTATCTTCCCCATTTCCTGTCAGGGAGAGCATCCCAAGTCCCCACATGGCAAGGGGATGCTAGACTCTAGGGTGAGGGCTGAGCCGGCTCCTCCACGGGGGTTGCATGAAGGAGGGGTAGACTGATATTGGTTTAACTCGGTGGAGCATATACCCTAAAGGTAGGTACCTGGTATGGTCTGTCTGTGCGCCTTACCCCTCACTCATATGGTGTGATCCTGATCCTGACCCTGAAGTTGTTGGGGAAAAGGACCTTACTGGAGGTAACTGGAGGTGGAACCTCCCTACAGGCGATCAGTGTTGCATGGAGAACGGAAGGATCTCTTCTGCCACTTGGATAACACAGTTAAAAAGTCCCCACCTATGAACCAGAATTCGTCCCTTACCAGACATCCAGCCTGTGGACTTCCTAACATCCAGAGTGGTGAGAAGTAAATTTCTGTTGTTTAGGAACCACCCTATGTACAGTATTTTGTTATAGCCATCTGAAAGGACAAAGATCCTGCCAGTTCCTTATCAGGAGCCTTACTGAGTCAAGACAAGGAGGCACAAGGCCACCAACCAGATAGCTACCAACCAGACCAGATGGGCACAGATTCCCTACAGGTCCTTCCCAAGGCCAGGCCCTTCTTACTGCATAACAGACACCTCTCAAGAGAGGTAAGAACTGACAGAAAAGAATCTTCCATCCTGAGCATTTGACCGAGGATGATGAGCTGTCCAGGGGAGACCCAGTCCTTAGATAACTGCCCTTCACGCTTGTTCACGAAGACCCTGTGACAAAGGTAGAGGAGAGTGACAATTGACGGTGGCGTTTTGTTTCTTCCTTTTTCTATTTTGTATTTCTGAGGTTTAAAAATAAAACTTTATTTTCAGTTTGTCGGCTTCCCATAATGTTGTTGTTCATTTTCTTATAGTTCTGTTCTTCCGTCGTCTACTGTTTGACAAGACAAGCTGCCAGATTCTGAAGGAAAAATGGTCTCCCTTTCCTATCTGGAAATAGTTTCACTATAGTCTTCTGATTCTATTCTTACTTCATACACACTTCACTGTTTTATAACCCCCAAACCATTACATTTTCCTCAAATTCTCCCTTGCCCTTGTAAAATGTCCTTTGCGCCAGGCAGTGGTGGCACACGCCTTTAATCCCAGCACTCTGGAGGCAGAGGCAGGCAGATTTCTGAGTTTGAGGCCAGCCTGGTCTACAGAGTGAGTTCCAGGACAGCCAGGGCTACTCAGAGAAACCCTGTCTTGAAAAACCAAATTAACTAACTAACAACTAACTAACTAACTATCCTTTTCTAGTCATATTTAATGTGTGTGAGCTTAAAGTCTATACAACCAGATCATACGTTGGGTCCTGCTCACTTGTACACTGGAGCCCAATGGCTACCTTGACTAAGTAGGCATCAGGTGGTTTAAAACAACAGGGCTGGAGGCTGGAATATGAAGCTGATGACAGAGACCTGCTCCTCTGAAGGTCATTGTTGGGGCATTCTTCTGTCTCCAGTGGGTCGTGTGCTCACTGGACTCCTGCTGGCCTTGGGTTTATGCATACTTCTCTAATAACACAGTCCTCTTCTATTTCAATGTGTGCTTTTGTAGCCAAATGTCAGCATTTTATAAATTCATGGGTCATATTGGGTTAGGATTCATCCCAATGACCTCATTTTGACTTGATTATCATTGTAAAGACCCTATATTTGAGAACAGCCACATTCTGAGATATTGAGGAACAGGTCTGCTGTTTTGTCTGAGATTGTTTTATTGACAAGGACTCACTAGCTATCTCAGGCTTACCTTGAACCCAAGATCTGCCTACTCAGCCTTCTAATTCTAGGTCTACAGGTGTGTGTCATTGTGTCTCGGGTGTCCAATTTAAACACATTTAATAGCTTGATTCTTCCTTTATTTTATTTTTGAGACACACTCGCATATATCCCAGGGTGGATGTGAGCTAGTTATGTATTAGAAGATGACTTTGAACTACTGAGCCTCTTGCCTCTACCTCTCAACTGCTGGGACACAGGTATACATCACCAAGCTGGATTTATGTGGCTCTGAGGATCAAACCCAGGCCTTTGTCCATGTTAGGCAAGCATTTTACCTACCGAGTCACATGCCCTGTTAGCTTCTTGCATGTTTGGTTGGTTGTTTGTTTTTGTCTCCTACACATCTATTTTTGTCTCATCCCATTCAGTGTTTGTTTCCTAAGGTATCAAAACTTGAAAGGTTGGATCCAAGAACACATATTGGTCACCAAGGAACCAGATTCACTCCTAGCACTCATATTGGGTGACTCACAATTACCTGTAGCTCTTGCTCCAAGGAACCCAAATTCTCCAGCTTCTCTTGTCGCCAAGGCCAAGCATGTAAGTGGTACACAAACATATATGCAGACAAAACACCCAGAGTCGTAAAATAAAACAAGTATTCTCAAAGGCTGAGATCCAGGGTATTTTTCCACCCTTATCAAATGACTACGTTTCCAGCATGGCTCAATAACCTTCCTGCACACTCTGCCATCACACTGGCTCAGTTTATTTAAACTTTACTATGAAATGTGTTTTATTTATGGTTTACACAGTCTCCTACATGTTTTCTGCCTTATGCTATTTTGAGATCTTTAGCCCAAATTTAATTTTGATTCATTTGAAGAAGTTCTCAACCAATTATTTTTGGAAAGCACATGGGTCTAAATAATTTCTGTTTATCCTATTCTATTGTGTATCTATCTTTTGCTTTTTTTATATAAATATGATGACTTGGCTCAGATCAAAGGCTTTATCTGTCCACTCTCTGTCAGTGTTGTTTTACTAGTCTTGAGACTGCTATTAGCAAATGAGAAATATGACCCCAGCCTTATTATCTTTTCATTTGGCAACTCCATCTATCTGACAGCTTCTAAAGTTTCCTGTCTAGTCTCTGGGTTTAGGAATTTTCCTGAGATTTGGTGAGGTTTGTGTCTTTCTTCTGAATTCTACCTGGCACTTCACAAGCCTTTCCCATTTTTTTTTTAAAGTTCAGAAATATTCTGTTTCTCTAGTTTCTGTTTCTTTCCTTTCTTGTGATGGTTAGTCCCGTGTCAACATGACACAAGCTAGAGTTATCTGAAAGGAGGGATCCTCAGCTGAGAAAAATATCCTTGTAAGATCCACCTGGAGGAACCTTTCTTAATTAATGGCTGAAGGGGGAAGCATCAGCCTGTTGTAGGTGGTGCGATGCTGAAGTCCTGCTTGGCTATGTGGAAGGGATGGTGTAACATGGTTTCCTGCCCCTGGAAAGTAGCCAGCAGGGCATGGGCCTCCACTGATGTTGATGGTTGCTGGATGTGAGACTTGTTTGTATAAAAATATTTTATTTTTGACTTCATGTTCCTCCTTCAGGAAATATTCTCGCTGGCAAGGTTACTGAGAAATGTTATCTCTGCCAAGGTTAATGAATCTATGGTAATCAGAGACAGCACAAGTCCAGGAGGCAAGGGTGTATCTATGTCCTTAACAAAAACAGAAAATGCTGTAACCTTAAGACATCTCTTAAGGCTGTGGATATATATATATATATTTTCTCAACTATGTAAAATATAAGGATGCAATGTAAATTATACGAAGGGCTTCATGGATCTAGAAGAACAGAGGCAGATGCACTATAATCAAGCTTGTCAGAAAGATACAAAGTCAGGCAGATTTCTGAGTTCAAGTTCAGCCTGGTACAGAGTAAAATTAGGCTCAGGCAAGGTAGGAATGACATTCTCAGAGTGAGATACCACCTAACTAGCTTATTGTCTATGTTTACAAAGGCAAGCAGATCTCTGAATTCATTTGCAGTGCTAAGGGGAAAATAAAAGAAGAAAGAATATGTTTGTTATTGCTTTCTAAAAATCAGGGGGCTAAGGTTAGGGGATGCTGAGTCATGGGATAATCAAAAGGGAGTCTGGGGTAATGACTGAGTTTATAGGAAAATAAAAGACTGGGCTTTTGATTTGCAAAAATGAACAGTCCAGACAGTTTTTAGAATTTCAAGAGAGCTGTCTTTAGAAAGAGCTTTCTGGAAAGCTGTCTCAAGCTGAACACACACACACACACACACACACACACACACACACACACACACAGAGCAATCTGGAAAGCTGTTGAGCAGAACATAGACCATCAGCTTGTACCCCATGATTAACTTCAAGTAGTTCTTTTTGACTCTTTCAAACACCGCTTCTCTTGGGAACCCCTCTTCAAGCAGAGGCTGGTCTTTGGCAGTACCATACCTGGGCTGGTAGTCCTAGATTCTACAAGGAAGCTGACTGAGCAAGCCATAAAGGAACAAGCTAGAAAGCAGCACTCCTCCATGGCTTTGGTATCAGCTTCTGCCTCCGGGTTTCTGCCCTGCCTGAGTTCCTGTTCTAGCTTCCTTAAGTGATGTACTACAATGTAGAAATGTAAATCCAATAATCCCTGTCCTCCCCAACTTGCTTTTTGGTCATGGTATTTTGTCACAGCAATAGAAATCCCACATAACTTACTAACTAATATATTTCCTTTCTTTCTTTTGGTCTCTTATAGTACAGGTTAGCCTCAAATTCAACCTGCAGTGGAAGATAGACCTTAAACTTCGCATCTTTCATCTTCTCAGTGCTGAGACTATATTCCTGAGCTATTTTTGTTACCACTATATATATGTATGTGTATATATATATATATATATATATATATATATATATATATATATATATATATATATA
>NC_034607.1:53907601-53912966 GCF_900095145.1 Mus pahari
AACCTTGGTCATTTTTATAGTTTTGGAAGCCACATCCCTGTATTTCCTGCATACTCAAGGTAATATTTATTTCTTCTCAGGTCTCTGATGGGGTTGAAGACTAGATAGTTATAGTCTTACAATCAAGCTTCAATTGTTTTTGATTTGAGAAAATGTTAAGGTCTACGAAGTTATTCTTAGTTTTTAAAACACAAGTTTGGATAGAAAATGATTTAAGTACAGAGCTATAAATCCACCAAGATAGGTTAACAAATACAAATGGACTGGACATTGTGAACATGATTGTACTTGATAAGTTTTCATAATTATTATTATATGTAGTTTATTAATATAAGACAAAGAGCCGTGGACTAAAAGGGGAAAATGTTGGGGGTATGTGCACGGTGTATTCAGATGCTGGTTTCTATGCCTACACATCTGGTTCCAGTCTGGATGACGGCCTGGCCAAGCATCTCCAGTCTCTATGTTATGTCAGAATTGCTTTCCATCACCTCTGATTGACTAATAAAGAGCTGATCAGTCAAATAGCTGGGCAGACGAGAACAGGGCAGGACTTCCAATCCAAGTTGGGGGTCTGAGGGATTAGAGAGTAGAGCAGGACCACGAGGAAGAGAGTGGAGAGACCCTGTGGAAGGGCCGGGAGCATTCTCCAGGGACAGCTCTCCAAGGAAGCAGCCAGCAGTGTCAGTGGCTTGTTAATGGAAACACTAGGTTTCTGTGACATATATTTAGGAACTAAAATGAGTTAGAAACAGCACAGAAACTCTCTATTGCAGCTATTTGGGAGCAAAGGGGATGTAGAATCAAATTTTGGGCTTTGTGCGAGTTGGTTAAGCACTCTACTACTGAGCTGCATCCCTAGCTCCAGAATTGTGTTTTCATTTAAGTTGGTAATAGGACAGTTGTCTTCTGAGTTTGTGAAAATTTGTCATACATCTGTGTTGGTTCATCTTACATCAACTTAACATGCAAACTAGAGTTATCTGAGAGATCCTTAATATAGAAAATGCTTCCATGAGATTAGACACTTTCTTAATTAGTGATTGATGGGGGAAAGCCCAGCCCATTGTGGGTGGGGCCATCCCTGGGTCCCAGGTTCTATAAGAAAGCAGGCTGAGCGCACTATGTGGAGAAAGTCAGTAATCAGCAGACCGCCAAAGTTTCTGCATCAGCTCCTGCCTCCAGAATCTTGTCTTGTTTGAGTTCCTGTCCTGACTTCCACTGCGGAAGATCAGCAATGTGGAAGTGTACGATGAATAATTCTTTTCCTCCCCTCTTGCTTCGGTCAAGGTGTTTCATCACAGCAACACACATGATAAGCAAGCTTTGAGCCTCACCCTTGTCACAGCAACACACATGATAAGCAAGCCTTCTACCTTTGAGCCTCACCCCTGTTCTGAGCTTTCTAGTTTCACTTAGTTTTCTCAAGTGATTCCTCCGTGTCTTCTCAGTAAGTGATTGGCTAGTCCGTGACTAACAAGTTTCGTACGTAAGCTAACCTGACTCTCCCCTTACTTTGGTTGCTTTCACAACAGTGTGGAAGAACACTCGTGGTCATCCCAGGCTTGTCCTTTATCCTGATGGACTTGCCAAGAGATTTAGAGATGCCTTTTATGTTCCTCCGTGAAGTGTGATATTTGCTTTCAGTTTTGAACTTCTTCTTATGCCTCATGACTGTAAAACTCATTATTCTTTATTCATTCCTCCATTTGATAAACATCTGGGCTGGCTCCACATGTTGGCTGTTGTGGACAGCACAGTGACAAGCATGGGCGCATTCAACTTGCTGAAATTAATTAGAACTTTTCATCCTGCATCCAATGACACTGAGCTGTGACATTTCTCTAATCCCATATTCTCCGGACTTTAGTCTTATGTAAACCTTTATACTATGTCCTTAAGTATTTCAAACAAAAATCAGAATCTATGAGGATGTGGTTTCCAAGGTGGCTGAACCTTTGAAAGCGAAGCACAGAAACTTAAAGAGGAAAGGTGTGTCTCCTCTCCTTTTCTTATGGTGTGCAGTAGAATCCTGAAACCCACCAGCCCATGCTGTAAGGCCTTAGTGACGGCCCCCCACCCCAGAAAGAGATTAAATAAATGTCATGTTAAAACAGGCAATACTGTAAATGGTGATTATTTGTCCAGCACCACTTTTTTTTTTAATAGTTATTTTCTGTACCCCAATTGCTTTATTTTTTTTTACAGTTTCTCCTTTTTTTTTATTTAGAAAATTATTATTTTCTTTATTTACATTTCAAATGCTATCCCAAAAGTTCCCTATACCCCCCCCCGCCCGCCCCTGCTCCCCTACCCACCCACTCCCAGTACTTGGCCCAGGCCTAGCCTTGTCCAGCACCACTTTTAATTTGTAGGTTACTCAGCATTTAACCACGAGACCATGGGCATCACAGTCATTCCCTTACAGCAGAAACCAAGGCATGAAGACATTAAGCTGTTTTCTTTCTGAGTGACTTAAGTGCTTTATATCCAGAAAGTGTGAGTTGCTGCTATCTCATCCTTTCGTTCTTAGCTTCTCCCAGAGGCGAAAAACCAATCAAGGAAACAACTGGAAACACAGAGTCTCAGGCAGGGGCTGGCACCACAAAGTGGTGGGGTGCAGGGGTTCACGGTCTTAACCCTCACACAGTTAACCCTTTGCATTTCCCTGAGGAATCTAGCCTTCAGCACTTGTGTGCCAGCAGCAGGTCACACGTGGAACAGTGCAACTTTGGGTCCAGTCCCAAGCCACTCGCAGCAAGGTGGCTGCCAGAGGTCTCATTCTGTTAAGTGCAGGTCACTTGGCCCTACTCGGATGGGTACAAAGCTTTCTTTTTGTGGTGTCCTGTGCCAGATGCTGGCAGGTACAGAGACCTACAGGGCTTTCCTTGCCTCCCATGGTACCACCATAAGCTCCACTCTTTCTTATTTACATCTTCCGAGCAAGACTGTGAGCAGACTGCTCTGTGTGTGTGTGTGTGTGTGTGTGTGTATGTGTGTGTGTGTGTGTGTGTGTGTGTGTGTGCAAAACCTATATATCATAAAGTCAAACAAAGGTGATCTTCATGGGTGCTGGAGAGATAGCTTGGCAGTTAAGAGCACTTGTTCTTGCAGAGAAAACCTAACGATTCTTTGAATTTTCTCAGAGTCTGTTGTTATGCCTCCCTTTGCCCTTCTGATTTTGTTTATTGGGGTACTGTCTCCCTGACTTTTGATTTGTTTGGCTATGGGTTTGGCTATCTAGTTGATTTTCTCAAAGAACCACATCTTGTTTTTGTTGATTCTTTGTATTGTTTTTTTTTGTTTGTTTGTTTCTAATTGATTCATTTCAACCCTGATTTTGATTATTTCCTGCCTTCTCCTCCTCTTTAGTGTGTTTCATTCTTCTTTTTCCCCTAGATCTATCAGATGTACTTTAAAATTGCCGATATGTGAACTTTCTAGTTTCTTTGTGGAGGCAGTTAGTGCTGTGAACTTTCCCCTTAGCACAGCTTTCATTGCATCCTAAAAACTTGAGTATATTGTGCCTTCATTTTCATTGAAGTCTAGAAAGTTTTAAATTTTTCTTTCTATTTCTTCTCTGACTCAGAGATGTTGAGTTGAGAGCTGCTCAGTTTCCATGACTGTAGGTTTTCTGGTGTTTCTTTTGTTGAAGTCTAGCTTTAATCCATGGTGGCCATAAGGTATAAGACATTATTTCAGATTTCTTATGTCTTCTGAAGCTTGCTTTGTGACCAACTATATGGTCAGTTTGGAGAAGGATCCATGAGGTGGTGAGAAGAAGGTATATTCTTTTGCGTTTGGGTGAAATATTCTGGAGATGTCTGTTAGGTCCATTTGATCCGTAATGTCAGGTAATTTCATTATTTCTCTGTTTAGTTTTTGTCCGGATGCCCTACTAACTGGTGAGAGTGGGGTGGTGAAGTCTCCCACTATCAATGTGAGTGGTTGGTTCTCCAGGGCAGTGGACCTTGAGAGGAAGCTTGGGAAGGTCAAGCTAAAGGCTAGATGCCCCCAGAGACCCTGAAGGGACAGTAGGAGCTTTGCCTGTTCCCTTCACCAGGCCCCTGTCACATAAGGGGGCGGCGGAATAGATTTGTGGCCATCAGTCATAGTAATGGCAACTTCCCAAGCCCTTCCACATGTAGATGAGGTATCCCTAAGATCTCAGACCAAGACAATAGGGAAGGAGAAGTGACCACAGTCAAGTAGGCTCAAAACAGAGTTCTCCATGCTAATGAGGTACCTAGAGGCTGGAGGCCATTGCCAATCAGCTTCCCTTCCCAGACATTCCTCTCTGCAAAAGGTATTCAAACTCAGGCCCTCCCTGAGAAGTGGGGTATGGTTTCCACATCCATTTTCTGTCATGACAATAAACTGTTAGGAACCATGGGCTGCCTCTTTTCACCAGGATCTGCTGTGAGGAGCCATGAGGAAAGCCTTTGCCTACAGGGCTACAACCTAATCTCCAGTAGAAGGCCTCTCTGCGTGCGCTCCTAGCCATAATCACCACCAAGTCTGCCACAGTCAAACCAAGAACTATCCCAGCTGGGACAAGCCAGAACCCCCACCACCTCCACCCCAAGGCTAGATGAAGTCCTTTGGCATTGGCCCTGCCCCATTCTATTCTCTGCTCTCCTGTGACTCCCAGCAGTGCCTGGATATCCAAGAGAATGAGAACCCCTCAGCCCCGGCCTCATGACAGGCCCAGGGACCCCCTGAACCAGCTCCAGGTTCCCCACATCTTATACTGCACTTTCCTACCCCCAGAGTGATGCCTTGGACTTCCCTACAGCCCAGCACCCACCCTGGTGGTGGCATGGGATAAACTCAGTCAAACTCTCGCCTTCTGTTTCCCCAGTGGCAGAGCAGACGCTGGCCAACAATCCTACAGGGTTCAATGGGTTCAATGTGCGGTTTAAACTTTAGCAATGTTTGTTTTACAAATGTGGGTGCCCTTGTGGTTAGGGCATAGATGTTCAGAATTGAGATAATATCTTGGTAGGTTTTTTTTCTTTTGATGACTATGAATTGTCCTTCTGTTCTTCTTATGAATTTTGGTTAAATGTCTATTTTAATAGATATTAGAATGGCTATTCCAGCTTGCTTCTTGAGTCTGTTTGCTTGTAAAACTGTTTTCTGGTCCTTTACTCTGAGGTGATGTCTATTGTTATCACTGAGGTGTGTCTCTTGCCTGTGGCAGAATGATAGGTCCTGTTTTCACATCCATGCTGTTAGCCTGCATCTTTTTTTTTTTTTAATTTAAAAATACTAAGGCATGTGTGGGTATTTTCTTTCTTCTTTTTTTAAATTATTATTATTTTCTTTATTTACATTTCAAATGCTATCCCAAAAGTTCCCTATA
>NC_034607.1:53913536-53926998 GCF_900095145.1 Mus pahari
TGTTTTGCATAATGTATCTTCAGTATTCTAAGTTTCTGGGCTAATATCCGCTTATCAGTGAGAGCCTGCATCTTTTTAATTAGGGGATTGAGTTCATTGATGTTGAGAGATATTAATGACCAATGATTGTTAGTTCCTGTTGTTTTGATGGTGGAGGTGGTGTGTGTGTGAACCTCCCTTGTTTAGCTAACATTTTCTTGGGATGTAATTATCCTCCTTGTGTTGAAGGTTTTTTTCTAGTATTTTGTTTGGGGCTCAGTTTGTGCATAGATGTTGCTTAAATTTGATTTTTTCTTGAAATTCCTTATTTTCTACATCTATGGTCTTGCTGAGTATAGTAGTCTAGGCTGGTATCTATGGTTTGTTTGTTTGTTTGTTTGTTTTTTTAGAGGTATAAGACATCTAGCTTTTGGAGTCTTTCTTGAGAACGTGGGTGTAATTATGATAGGTCTGTCTTTCTATGGTATTTGGCCTTTATATTTTTCCCTTGCCACTTTTAATATTCTTTCTTTGTTCTGTAGATTTTGTGCTTTGATTATTATGTGGCAGGAGGATTTTCTTTTCAGGCCCAGTCTAATTGGTATTTTATAAGCTTCTTCTATGTTTATAGACATCACTTTCTTTATGTTGGGAAGCTTTTCTTCTATGGTTTTGTTGAGAATATTTTCTGGGCCTTGGAGCTGGGACGTTTCATCCTCTTCTATTCCTGTTATTCTTCAGTCTTTTCATCCCAGGCTTCCTGGATGTTTTATGATGTCAGGATTGTCTTAGATTTAATATTTTCTTCCACGGATGTATCAATTTCTTCTGTTGTATCTTCTATTCCTGAGATTCTTTCCGCATCTCTTGTATGGTGACTCCTGTTCTCTTCCCTAGGTGTTCCATCTCAAGAATTCCCTCAGTTTGTGTTTTCTTTATTGTTTCCATTTTCATTTTCAGGTCTTGCATCATGGTTAATTGTATTTTCCTGTATTTCTTTAAGGGATTTAATTGTTTCCTCTTTAAAGACCTCTACCTGATCAATGTTATCTTCCTGTATTGCTTTAAGGAATTTGTTCCTCTTTAAAGGCATCTATATCTTTATAAGATTGGATTTAGGGTGTCTTCTTGTGCATTGGTTGTGTTAGGATATCTAGGGCTTGCTGTAGGAGGAGAGCTGTGTTCTGAAGGTGTCTGTTCTTTAGAGGGCCTTTAGCTATCTGAATGGCTTTAGTCCCTGGATATTCCTTCTGCAGAAGGTATTGGGAGGGGGCCTAACTGCAATGATCCTTATGTGGAAGACCTCTGATGGGTACCCTTGGGCTGAATGGTTTCAGGTCTGATGATGGTGGGCAGAGGTGGCAGGATAATCAATGTCTGATGGAGATAGCAGGCAACTGAGGGATGCTAAGGGTACCCCAGAGGGCTCAGTGGGTGGGGAAGATGGGTATGGGAAGAGCCTATTATTCCATGTCTTTTCTTTTAAATTAAAATTGATTTACTTGTGTGGCGGTGGGTGAGGAGGGGTGGGGGAGTGTGTGCTATGTGGCGTGTGTGGAGGTCAGAGGACAACTTGCAAGAGTTGTTTCTCTCCTTCTACCATGTGGATCTCAGGGATCAAATTCGGGCCATCAGTCAGGCTTGCAGGAGCCTTTACTCTCTAATCCAGCTCTTTCCTGTATCAGATAACCGGGTGTGCTGGAGATGACAAAGGGGAAAAAAGGCAGGAACCTTTCCTGCTCCTTTGAGACTTTCTTTTCTTTTCTTTTTTTTTTTTTTAAAGATTTATTTATTTATTATATGTAAGTACACTGTAGCTGTCTTCAGACACTCCAGAAGAGGGCATCAGATCTTGTTACGGATAGTTGTGAGCCACCATATGGTTGCTGGGACTTGAACTCGGGACCTTTGGAAGAGCAGTCGGTGCTCTTACCTGCTGAGGCATCTCACCAGCCCCCTTTGAGACTTTCTTATCATCAGTTAAAGGTTGAGCCTGATGCCATAAACTAAGATTTGAAATAAAAACACCAGAAGAGGCTTTTTTGCAACTCCTACTGTCTGTATTAATCGTGAAATACACACACATATACAAACAATGGAATGTGAGTTGCCTAATCTTATTGGTTCTGCTTGAGTTAGTATTTGCATCTGAAACTGATGTATGACGTAAAGATGAATGGTAACTTTTACACGAATAGCTTGAAATTTTACTTTCCCTTTACTTGAAATGACATCACACGGCAAATGGAAACACTGTGACACGTTGAAAGATGGCAGGTTCATTCTTGAGTTACTTTTCAGTTTAATTTATTTATGTATTTATACATGTGTGCACCACATGTGGAGGTTAGTAGGCAGTTTGCAAAGATCAGTTCTCTCCTTTTACCATGTGAGTCCTGAGATCAAACTCAGGCTGTCAGGCTTATTAGGAAACACCTTTAGTCATCTTGATAGCTCTACTTAAAAAACAATTATTATTATTATTATTATTATTATTATTATTATTATTACTGGTAGTAGTAGCAGCAGAAGCAGCAGTAGCATTTTCTTGAGAATACAAATTCTCACATATCCCAGGCCAGCCCTGAATGCATGAACATCTTTCTACCTCTGCCTTCTGAGTATGACTGCAGTTCTACATCACCAAGAATAGTTCTGTGTTTTAGAACTTTTTTTTTCTTTCTCTTTTATTTTTTGAGAGAGTCATACTGCATAGTCCGAGCTGGTCTCTGTAGACCAAGCTGTCCTTGAATTTGTAATCCTCCTTTCTGCCTCCCAAGTACCAGAACTATAGGCATATGTATGTCACCATGACTGGCCATTGCTAGTGCTTCAAGAACTACGGGCCTTGAGTTTCATTTTGTGCTGGGTTCCGCTCGCTCTGCAGTACCAGGCACTTACTGTAAAAGAAGACTTGTTTGGGGCATGAAATGTGAGCTCAGGTCACCTCACCCAATACGTTTTTCAAGTTCCCTTTTCTGCATTATGGTGCCTTTGTCTGGGTGGAGGTCTCAAACAGAAAACATATCAGTACTGACTGCTTTGGGTTGGAGAGGATGTGGAAGACCCTGTCCACTTAGCCTCTCAATCCCCACCACCCCACAGCTTTAAGGCTGAGAGAGGAGGTCCCCTGTGAATGCAAGGGCTTCCACTGAAGCTGCGAATGTTAGATCAATATCTGGGAGATTCAGAGTCCTGTGATGGTTCCGTACCCTGAGGCCACAGGATGAGGAGAGTTTTCAAGGAAAGGAGAACCAAGCCAGTCCCAGGCATTAGAAGACAATCAGTTCACTTCATTTTAGACCTCAAAAGATATCTTTGACCAAAACGAAAATAAATATGAGTTCAGTAGGATAATCAAAATTACTATTTCCCAGATACTTTACAGTTGCAATTTCTTCTCTTAACATTGAGGCCAAGCGTTAAAGCCCAAACTCTGGCTGCATATAGTGGTACATGTTTTTAATTCTAGCACTCGGGAGGCAGAAGTAGGATCTCTCTGAATTCAAGTCCAGCCTGGTCTACAGAGTGAGCTCCCGGACATCGAGGGCTGTACAAGAAGCCCTGTCTCTAAAAACAAAAATCCAAATTCTGTGTTGTAGAGTTTATTTTCCTTCAAAGTGATAGGGTCTGAGCCTGCCTCACAGTGAGCATGGAGGGCAGTGGCAGCCAGCGTGGATGACCTCTCTCCTGTCTGGAATGTGGTCCTGAAGGTTTTACTGTTGGCTTCTGCTTCTATGCCAGGACCCTTGTACCCAGTGTGGAGAACTTTGTGTCTCCCCTGGCGGTGCTACACATCAATCCTCTCCGAGATTCTGGCCTCATTCCCTTCTCAAGGTCAGTCAGCACCAGGGCAGACTTCTATTTAACCTTTGACTTAACTCTAGAAGAAGTCACGCCTCTCCCTTCTTGACTTGTTGCCATTAAAGGCACTTTGCAAAGATTCTTCGGTTCCCTGGGAATCTTGCAGCAGCCTGGGGAAGCCCTTGTCTTAGCTGCTTCTGCTTTCTGTCCTCCTTTCTCTAAAGTTTTCTTTCTCAGCTCTCTTCTGTCTGAGACATGGCTGCTCTAGGGCAGTCCTCCCCTCCTCCCTTCCTCCCCTTTTCCCCTCCTCCCCTCTTTGTTCTTTGCTCCTATGGGTAATTTCCTTCTTATAACAACAAAGTGGACGTCAATGGACTTTCAGAAGGACAAGAAGTTAAGTTGACATGTATTTCACCATCAAGACTTTCAGAGCTAGCCAGGTGTGGTGGCACACGCCTTTAATCCCAGCACTCGGGAGGCAGAGGCAGGCAGATTGCTGAGTTCGAGGCCAGCCTGGTCTACAGAGTGAGTTCCAGGACAGCCAGGGCTACACAGAGAAACCCTGTCTCGAAAAACCAAAAAAAAAAAAAAAGACTTTCAGAGCTGGCATGTAGCTCACGGCTAAAGCACTCATCAATATTGGGGACCCAGGTGCTGGATTTAATCTCCAGCACCATTAACATTAAAAACAACAACAGCAACAGCAACAACTCAACAACAACAACACAACACAACACAAAACAAAACACCCACAAAACTTGTTGGTTGATTTGTTTTGAATATTTTTTCAGAGGTTTTTTTTTTTTTTTTTTCAGCTCTTGTTGAACTAACTCAGGGAGCAAGGGTGCCCGGTGGACAGCAGTCACTAGTGTTACTTGTTAATGACCCAGCCTGGAGCAGCAGTTCTTAACCTGTGCTCACCACTCCTTTGGGAGTTGAATGACCCTTTCACAGAGGTTGCATATCAGACAGCCTGCATATCAGTATTTATGTTATGATTCATAACAGTAGCAAAATTGCAGTTATGAAAAAGCAACGAATTAATTTTATGTTTGAGGGTCACTACAACATGAAGAACTATATTAAAGGGTAGCATTATGTAGATAGCATTAGTAAGGTTGAGAACCACTGGTCTAGCATCATCTGAGAAGGAAGTATTAACTGAGAGATTGCCCAGTTCAGATTGGCCTGTGGGCACTTCTATAGGGGTTTGTCTTTATTGTTAATTAGTATAAGAGAATCCAGCCCACTATGGGTGACACAATTCCCTTGGCAGGTAGCACTAGGCTAGTATTAAAAGATAACCGTAAGCCTGCCACATGCCTGGATTATGACCTGGAAATGTGAGACAAACCTTTTCTCCCCTAAGTTGCTTTTGGTCAGAATGTTTTATCAGAAACAGAGTGGAACTAGACTTGTCACTAAAGTCAACTCAAGCCAGTGACTTTTGAATTTGTTGTCTCACACCCAAGGAGAACAAGCGACAATGACAAGGAGGGAGCAGAGCAAAGGCAGATTATTAAGGACAAATGAGAAAGAACTCCCAAGAGTAGAAACATGTGACAGTTTGTATATGCTTTGCCCAGGGAGTGGCACTATTAGGAGGTGTGGTCTTGTTGGAGTAGCTGTATCACTGTGGGTATGGGCTTAAGACCCTCACCCTAGCTGCCTGGAAGTCAGTATTCTGCTAGCAGCCTTCAGATGAAGATGTAGATCTCTCAGCTACTCCTGCACCATGCCTTCCTGGATGCTGCCGTGTTCCCACCTTGATGATACTGGACTGAATCTCTGAAACTGTAAGTCAGCCCCTGTTAAATGTTGTCCTTTATAAGAATTGCCTTGGTGATAGTGTCTGTTCACAGCAGTAAAACCCTAGCTAAGACAGAAGTTGGTACCAGGAGTGGGGTATCGCTGTGATAGGCCTGACCATGCTTTTGTTTGGCAGAATGTGGTTTGGGGACTTTGGATTTGGAAAGCAGGCCATCCTAGTAGGAATATGGAAGACTTTGTTATTGAAGGTGATTTGGATTGTGGAAGCCTAGCCCAAGAGATTTCAGTGGAGAACTTCAATATGTGGCCTAGAGACTGTTTGGTGGTACTTTGGTGAAAATGTGATTGCTTTTTGCCCTTGTATGAAGAGTCTGCCTATGGCTAAGGTGAAGAGATTCAGATTAATTGCACTAAGAAAGGAAGTCTCAGAAACGCCCAGCAGAGATCTTCTCTGGTTAAGTCTCATGAAGAACATTTTAAACAAGCATAGTAAACTGATAAAGGGAAAATATAAAATATATGGTTTGAGTATTAAAGGGGTACAAGGAAGTGAAATGGAGCTGAGTCCTGTGTTCAAGGAGATAACAAATTAAGGAAGTAGGACTTTGGGGCAGGATCCTACCCAGCTGAGTTTAGACCCAGGCATGGTGGTACACACACACACACACCTTTAATACCAAGAGATAAAGCCAAGCAGATCTCTGGGACAGAACAAGTTCTAAGTGAAGAAAAGCTTAAATCCAGACAAGAAGTTGTAACATTAAGTTGCCTTGGAGACCCCAAGATGTTAGAGATACCAGAGCTTTAGGATACCTGCTGAGGAAATCTGCTAACAGGGAGTGGAACCAGCCCAGGAGAAAGAAGTTGTCGCAGTCAAGAAAGATGAAAAAGGAGTTAGAGATCTGAAAACCACATTGACATCAGACATAGAGATGAAGAACTTGGAGTTTGCCCAGCTGGTTTCCTGTCTTGCTTTAGGGATTACAGTTAAGTGATTGGGTGAATCTCAGAAGAGACCTTGAACTTTGGACTTCTGACATTGTTGAGACTCCTATGGACTATGGGGACTTTGGAAGTTGGGGGTAAATATATTTTTTAAATTATGATATGGCCAGATATGGCCACCATAGACTCATATATTTGAGCAAGACTATGGGGTCCAGGGAGTGGAATGTGATGATTTATATATGCTTGGCCCAGGGAGTGGCACTATTAGAGGTGTGGTCTTGTTGGAGTAGGTATGTCACTGTGGGGTTGGACAGTGAGACCCTTCTTCTGACCTCATGGGAGCCAGTCTTCTCCTAGAGGCCTTCAGATGATGATGTATAACTCTCAGCTCCTCCTGCACCATGCCTGCCTGGATGCTGCCATGTTCCCGCCTTGATGATAAACCTCTGAACCTGTAAGCCAGCCCCAATTAAATGTTGTCCTTTATAAGACTTGTCTTGGTCACGGTGTCTGTTCATAGCAGTAAAACCCTGAGACAAAGCACTTCCGAGTGAGGAATACCAACACACTGCCTGCCCAGTGACCTATTGTGAGTTATGGCAGGACTCTGATGGAGGCCAAGGAAATATTTGTGGTTCATCACTTTTGAGTACATTAGAGGCCCAGTCAATAGGGAGTCCATGCAAGTTCCTCAGCCCAACCCCTCAAAGGATCTTGGTACTCATTCAGTCAGCGCAATGGCCTTGTGTGCTAAGTCATGTGATCCACTATGTACCCTGTCCTCGCAGCCTAAGGGGAGTCTCAGGCCTCAGGATTCATCGCAGGTAATCCTCTGTACACACAGTATGCCTACATGTATACGTGCAGAACCAATACTAGAAAGTCAAAGTGTTCTATATAAGGCAAAAAACTTTTGGCAGAAAGCCAGGAAAGTGATTAAATGCTTAATTATCTTTTCATTTCAGATACTATCTTCAAGTTATTTCTCCCTTTCAAGTCTTTAATTCTGTTGTTCTCATTCAGACATACTATATATTGGCTTAAGTTCAATCAGCATTAGATTGGATCAAAAATGTATGGCTTTTTAGCTTTCTGGGAATTCCACGTTTTTTTCATTATAGTGAATTTAAGGTCTTTGTTTCTTGTTTCCTTTTTTTTAAAAAAAAAAAAAAACTGGAAAGTAGAATATCTTTTACCCTGGAGTTTGTCATTGAAATTAGGACCACCTGGTCCACTAGGGCCATAAACCCCAGAAGAGCTGCTCTCCCTTTGCCTTTGAAAACTTGAATTGCAGAGGGGCCCTGCCCCAGGCTGGGAGGAAATCACGCCACACAGCATCCAGGCAGTTAGGTTCCTGGAGGCTCCCTCCCAGTCTGGCCATTACATTACTCCCTCTGTGTAGTTACTTCAACCTGCTCATTCTTCAGCAAACCTAAGCATAACATTTCTCTTTAGGTTTCCATTTCTGAGGTTCCTGTGTCCTATGCAACTTCCATGCAACCGGTGACATTTCCTCTTTCTAATCTGAGTTTGATTAGAACTGTTGGCCATGACTGTATTCATCATGGGCAGAGAGAAATCAATCACACCAAGACAGTTGTGTATCTCCCTCACCTAGGCTTCTGTTCTCTTCCAATACTTGCACATACACATGTGCATGCATGTACACACGCACCCCCACACACATGCACCCCCCCCACACACACACAGAGGCGTGCTTCAGACCCCTGTGAAGGAGAATTCATAGAAAGAAGCTGTGTCTGCAATAATTGATTGACAGGTTAGAATTACAGTGTTGTTGAGAGGTTGGAATTTTGCAGATTTTAAGTTGAATTATCCTTTATCTTAGGCTAGCTTTAGCCCCCTCAATTTTCCTAGCTCATGTCTTTATCTGAGCTAATATCCAGTGATTAACCTTAGCAGACCACCAGCTTTCAACAACCTTGAAGCTAAGATGCTATCAGATAGCATCTGGGACGCATAGGAGAGACCCCCCCGCCCTGCTAGAACTCGTCTCTGATGTTCCCACCAGCGTTCGAAATGCCTTGACGTCTAGCTCTCCTAATTCTGTAACTATAGAGATCCGTCAAAGTGCTTGTATGCGCTAACCCGGAACCTAGCGTCACCTTCTTGGGATTGGATCGTGTTTGGTTATTAAGAAGCAGCTGTAGGGAGGGCAGCGACTGACCACCCATGTGTGTGGATGGCCAATGCCTGTGAGGATGGTGACATATGGCCTACAATGGGGTGTGAATGTGCAGGAATGATTCGTGCAGTCTGTCTCTGTATCTTTGTCTCTCAGGAAATATAATCTCTGACTCTGTATGTATGTGTGTCTGTCTCTCTGTGTGTGTGTCTCCTGTTAATTGTCTGTAGCTCTTCATCTAGGATTGGAGATTTCCCGTTTATGTTGGCATATCAACTGGTGTCATTGTGAAGATCTTGGTTAAGTGACCATATTGTTGAGATTTCATGGGCGTAGCTGGATATATAGAAGGCACAGTGTCACATATGTAGAAGTCACAGTATCCTGGTTCTTTGATTTGTTCAAATCCCTCTGCCCCTCTTCTGAGATGTCCCTTGAACCGTAGACACAGAGATCCCTTCGTATTTTCATGAGTCGTTTTTGTTTTGTTGTGGCTTACTGAGTTTAATTTGGGCTGCATATGTAAGCCTGGGTGGAGGAATTTACTTATTGGAACATGAGCAATTTCTTTGTGTGTGTATATATGACTCAGTGTGCAATATATGTTATGTGTGTCTGTGCACGTATGTGCGTGCCTGTGTGTATAGACATGTATGTGTTGTGTATGTATGTGTATATGTGTGTGTAGGTCAGAGGCCTCCAAGAGTTGGTTCTTTCCTTCTACCCCATGGATCTTGTTAGGCCAGGGGTTTGGGAACAAAGACCAAGATGGCATAGGTCAAGAGGTTCTGCCCTTCTCTTTCGATCAGCAGCCCTTACATTCTTGATTCTGCTTGAAATGGCTTATTTCATCAGTGAAGAAAACCTATCAGGTCCTAGAGATCAAACCCAGGGTGTCAGGCTTAGTGGCCACTGTCATTACCTGTGGAGCCATCTCACCCACCCATGGATGGACAACTTAACAGTGATTACAGCACTGAGAAGAATGCTGCCTTCCCCAGCAACTGTTCACTGCCAGTAGCTCCTTGTCCAGGAGGGGTAAGACCTTATAAGTCTCCTCATCATGATACAAGATTGACGACCCCATCTTGTGCAGGTCTTGATTGACAGCCCCATCTTGTGCAGGCCTTGGGTAGCCATCGCTGTCAGCCTCTGAGTTCGTGTCTGCAATTCTGTGTCTAGAACATGGCATTTTGCACGACTCCTCCCCATCCTTGGGCTCTTGCATTATCTTTCTACATCTCTTTGTTTGACTTTGAGTTAAATCCTCCCTGTGTAGCCCTCCTTGGCCTGGAATTCACTGTGTAGACCTCGCTGGCTGGCCTCAAACTTCAGGGTGCTCCTTGTTGCTCTGATTGCTGGGATTGTAGGCGTGACACCAGTTTGGTGAAGGTTTAAATAGAAGACTGAAGCATACGCCGGAGCCTGTGCCCTTCAGAGGTCCTGCTCTGTGCTGTCACTGATCACTGTCTCCATTTGGCTCTGCAAGGTGGTCCTAAGAAGTCTCTGTTGCTGGAGCAGACAAGCTGATCTGAGGCGGCGCCCGCTTCTCTAGGGGATAGCCTCGCCCTCGTGGATCACTGCCCCACCTGCTGGTGGACTCTCCGTTCCTAGAGGCATTGGTTTAGCATAATGACTTGACTCTGCCTTCAGCCTGGATGCTGACAGGCTAGGCAAGGTGACACTCACTCCTTGGTGACTACCATGCTGATACAGAGGCAAGCAGGAGTCTGAGTCAAGGGAAATCAGATTGCCCTGAATGGGCAGTAATGCTAGGCTCTGCTTCTACTCATCATGGTGGTTTGATGAGAATGCCCACAGAGATCCGTTGGGAGGGGCACTATTAGGAGGTGTGGCCTTGTTGGAGGAGGTGTGGCCTTGTTGGAGGAGGTGTGGCCTTGTTGGAGGAAATGGGTCTGGAGACTCCTGGGATGGGGGTTGCTCTGGAGGTGTCCTGAAAGCTGTCCTGTTATCTCTCATCAGCACAATCACCTTTGTCCCTGTCCCTGTCTCTCTCTAAATAAAGCCCCCTTCAGGTTCTAAACAGAAACGTCCCCTTTCTTTTAAACTTAAGCGCCATCGTGGTAAATGCCATTTATTAATTTTTTTTTCCTGTGTGATTTTCTTCTGCCCATTTAGAGGCCCAACCACGACCCTGAGCCTTTTTCATTGCTAATGAAACTCATTGAAGGTAATTGTGGGTCACCTTCCTTGCAGCACCGAGGGCTGCCCCAGTTCTTTTATCATTAGAGCAGTGCAGTGCTAGCAATTAGAACTCTTATACAATTTAACATCGGAGATTTCCTGAAGAGTCACTTTGTGCTGGGCATTTGTCTTTGTGTGAAGGTCTCTCTCAGAACTACGGAGATGGCAGCGAGATGGCTCAGCAGGTAAAGCTCTCCTCCCTAAGCCTGAGCTCAGTAGAGCCACACTGTGGGACGAGGGCTGTCTCCCGAGCCACACAGACACACTGTGGGATGAGGGCTGTCCCCCGAGTCACACAGACACACTGTGGGATGAGGGCTGTCCCCCGAGTCACACAGACACACTGTGNACACAGACACACTGTGGGATGAGGGCTGTCCCCCGAGTCACACAGACACACTGTGGGATGAGGGCTGTCCCCCGAGTCACACAGACACACTGTGGAGGTCTGAATGAGAATGTCCCACACAGGCACAGCCGTCTGAGTGCTTGGTCTCCCGCTGAGGAAGCTTAGGAGGTGTAGCCTTGAGGAAAGAAGTACGGGTGGGGTCAGGAGTTGGGGTGTGAGGATGGACTCTGAGGTTTCAAAGCCTTGGCCACTCCCACTGAGCCCTCAGCTTCTGCTTCAGCTGCCAGCAGCCAGGCTTCTGCTCTGCCATCATGAACTCTAACTCTTGAACCTTAAGTGCAAACAACCTTTTTCTTCTATAAATTGTCTCAGTGGTGGTAACAAAAAAGTCACACATGCACACGCACAAGTGCACAATGACTGAAAAGCAAAAGAACCCGAGCTGCCAAATCAGTAAAATGAATGAACGAGCAAAATCTCATTTTTCTTAGGAGGAAGTGAGGCTCAGAAATCCTGTCCGGGACTTTTTCCTGGCTAGAAAGCTGATCAGTGGTGAAGTAGCGCTCAAACCCAGAGCCTGCCCGCTGACCCCCAGTTCTCTACCACAGGACAAGAATTGTCTAAGAGGCCAGGCCGAGGTCGTTTCCCCTCAATTCACACTTCCTCCCGCTTTTAAATGTTATTTTTATTGTGTTCTTTAATTATGTGCCTGTGGGCATACTTGCAAGTATCCCTGTAAGCATGAAGTGTCAGAGTCCCCTGGAGCTAGAGTTACAGGAAGCTGTGAGCACCTAACATCAAAGATGGGACCCAGACTCCTCTGCAACAGTAGCAAGTGCTGTAAACTGCTGAGACATCGCAGCCCCCTCCTCCCCTTAAAAGGAAAAGACAAAAGGAAAGGTATCAATTCCCACGCCAATCACCCTCCACCTGTGGCTGAGGATTTCCCTCCACTCTGCTGAATTACCGGCACCCAGGGGGCATCTTCCCCTCCTGAAGCCACAGAGAAGCAGGACCACTGTTGGTGATGATGGTTACCCAGTGGGGAGATTAAGATCAGAACGGAGGTTGGATGTGGGAGAGTACTCTGTTCCCACGCACTGGGAAGCAGATCGGAGGTGGAGGGACGGGGGGTGCCAGGCAAGGTCAAATTTAATGTTTTCTCAATAATATTAGAAATAATAAAAATAAAACATGGCTCACCTGGCAAGCTAAAAGACAAAATAATGTCCAAAGGCTGAAGACCACTGGGACCAGTGGGATGGGAAACTCTCCTGGTTACGAGGTCGAGGTTGTTAAGAGATGAAAGCTAGATTGTGTTCAAGACTTTGCGTGCTGGGTCTGATGAACGCCTCCTTGACTGTGGAGTTAGAATGTTGGAGGCCCAGAGCCAAGTTATCTTGGGCTGTCTTAGCTCCCTTTATAGGCATCCATTGTCCACTTCTGTGTCCTAATATTCTTTATAGACCACAAGCTTCTGCCAGCACACAGGCTGTCATCAGAAAGTGCACGAGGCCTGTAGTGGAGGCTTCCTCACTTGCTATATAGCCTAGTGTTTTAGGGTTCCGTTGCTGTAAAGAAACATCATGACCAAGGCAGCTCTCTTAAAGGCAAACATTTAATTGTGGCTGGCTTACAGGTTCCGAGGTTCAGTTCAGTATCATCATGGCAGCATTCAGGCAGACATGGTGTTGGAGAAGGAGATGAGAGTTCAACCTCTTGATCAGAGGACAGCCAAGAGAAGACTCACTCTTCCTCACCTGTTTGAACAAGGCTACACCTCCTAATAATGACGCTTCCCCCGGGCAAAGCATATTCAAACCACCACACCCAACTACCTGATATTCATGTCTACAATATTCAAAGGCCATGATTTGGTTTGTAACTATAAACACTTCATGAAACTGTTATTATATTGGGGCAGACTGATTTCATGTTCCTGAGCCACGGTCATTTGGCTCCACAATAAACTGTGTTACTTTCTTTGTGGTGAGAGCCATAAAGCCTTCTTCTGACATTGACAAGACCCTTGGGGGTTTGCTTCTTATGAGCGAGGAGAGGGTGGTAGTTCCTGTCACTGCTGAGCAGAGCACTGTACAAGCCAAGCTGAAACAAAGGACCCGAGCTAGAACGCAGACCTCACAGAGCACCAACTGCTCCCGACCTGAGGATCCTCACGGAGCACCAACTGCTCCCGACCCGAGGATCCTCACGGAGCACCAACTGCTCCCGACCCGAGGATCCTCACGGAGCACCAACTG
>NC_034607.1:53927293-53932657 GCF_900095145.1 Mus pahari
ACTGCTCCCGACCCGAGGATCCTCACGGAGCACCAACTGCTCCCGACCCGAGGATCCTCACGGAGCACCAACTGCTCCCGACCCGAGGATCCTCATGGAGCACCAACTGCCCATGACCCGTGCCTCTGAGGGTGGCTTTTTGAACACAGGGAACACAAGAATCTTACTTTTAAAAATTAATATTCAAGTTGTTAAAGTAACAGAATTTTTAAAAAGCTAGTCATTAAACTTTTAAATTCAGTTTACAGACTATAATAGCATATGCAATCCTCTAGCAAATTGTTAATATTTCTGTGAAATGGCCTTTGATTGCCGAAATGGCCTTTGATTATATTTTATATTATTTTCAGAACTTGTAAATTAAACCCATTTAAATATTTCAAATGCATCCATGCTTTTAATGGATTCTATCTCAAGAGATAATATTCTCTAATAAATAATATTAAAGATCTTAAGTCTTGTAAATCTAATAAAAATTAAACTCCTAGCCGGGCAGTAGTGGAACACACCTTTAGTCCCAGCAAGGCAAGGAGATCTCTAAGTTCAAGGCCAGCCTAATCTACATAAGGAGTTCCAGGACAGTCAGAGCTACACAGAGAGAAACCTTACCTGAAAAACTAAACCAAACAAAACCAAACTCATACACATGGAAATTTTTATCTACTACTGACTGTTTGAATATTGTAAACAAACAATAAAATGCCACCCAGAAGTCACAAATCTAAACAATCTCCATTATATGTTTTATTAGGTTTATATGATTAATATGTGAAGTTCTCCAAAGACTCAAATGATTCAACACAACTGCCAGATAATACAGAGTATTCCTGATATTTTCACATGACTTTTTTATTAATGCATAATTATCAGCTGTTCCTCACTAAGGAAACAAATACCTCATCCTAAACAATGTTTCTCTTCCTTTCCCCCGTGCATTTTGGCTGAGTTTTGCATGAGCTAAAGATAATTGTAAGGATTCGAGGGTTGTAGCTCTTGGACCGTGGGAGGACTTTTACCGGATTCCACCTGCTATTTGGGACTCTGTTGGAACCGTCTAGACCAGTTGTTCTCAACCTGTGGGTCGTGACCTCTTTAGGGGTCAAATGACCCTTTCACAGGGGTCCTATATCAGGTATCCTATATATTACTTACATTATGATTCATAAACAGTAGAAAAATTAGAGTTATGAAGTAGCAATGAATATAACTTTGTGGTTGGGGTCACCACAGCATGAGGAACTGTGTTAAAGAGTCCCAACACTAGGAGGGTTGAGAACCATTGGTCTAGAGGTTATAGAAAGGTGCAGTCAAACTGCTTGTTAGTTGATTCTACTATACCTGGGAAGTCTGCTGTGTTTTACATTTCTTTGTGGGTTTTTTAAGATATTCAAATGACTTCATGATAATTCTAAAGACCTTTGGACTTCAAGGAATTCTTTTCCTGGGTTCTATGTCTGGTGGAGCCACATCTTATTTAGATACCAGAATGATATCTTGTTGAGTGACAGCTTTACCTTAAAGCATGGTTGGTAATTACGGTTCATGGGATCATTCTGATTACTTCAGGGACAGTCCAGGGACATGGTAGGGCGGAGAGAGGTCCAGATGCTATGGGGCATTCTACAGACACTGGGTTTTTTTCCTTAAATTTTGTTGAACATGATAATTAATCGTATTGTATGATACTGGGTTGGATTTTTGGTACACGTGGTGGGGAGGATAGCCATAAAGAATATCTAAAAGCTAGACATGGTGGTACCTCAACCCCCCCGACCTGCATCAGGCTACATATATGCCTGTTTCCCTGCATTGGGCTACATAAATTCCTATCACTGAACAATGGTACAATTTTACCAACCCATGGTGACAATCAAATTAGGATAGTTACCATTCAAGTGTTTCCCCAGTGTTAACCTGGTTATGAAGAACAGAGGGTTAATCTGACCTGAACTAGTTTGTATGCACATCCAATAAGGCAAAACCATGTCCTCTAGTAATCTTTCAGGGAGAATCCTCTAGTCACCATTCTAGGCTTAGGCATAACTGGGTGTGCATATGGTTAAGATCAAATGCATTATGGGAGAGGCAGGTGCACTAGAGAAATGATTATATAACCTGACGGAGCAAACAAAACAGAGGACCACCCAGGCTTAGTGACAGTAAACAGCTCTTCCCTCCCTTAGATTCCACAGAAAGATGCCCTGGGCCGTGTGTGTGTGTGTGTGTGTGTGTGTGTGTGTGTGTGTGTGTGTGTGTGTGTGTGTGTGTGTGTGTGTGTGTGTGTGTGTGTGTGTGTGTATGTATGTGTGTGTGTATGTGTGCGTGTGTATGTATGTGTGTGTATGTGTGTGTATGTGTATGTGTGTGTGTGCGTGTATGTATGTGTGTATGTATGTGTGTGCGTGTGCGTGTGCGTGTGTGTGTGTGTGTGTGCCCTGGGCTGTGTGTCTGGTAAGTCTTGAGAGCATCTATCTCTCTTCAGTCTGCACTGTGCCTTTGCTCAAAATCAAGTTACCTTGTTCTTTTGAAAATCTGTGTGGGGCCTTATTTCCGTTCTTTGGATAAGAGGACAAGTCTAGAAATGCCCGACCTAGCCCCTGAGCACTGGTAATATGTGGACAGAGAGGACGAGGGGTTCAAGGTCCAAACTAAAGGTGCCTGACACTGACCTGGTCTCACTGTGGGCTATGTCACAGGACTATACGAAGGGCGGTATTCCTTAACAGTGGTGCTGGGAAAAGCAGAGTCTTACATGTAGAAGAGTGAAATCACATCTATATCTCTAGTTCTGTATAAAACCCAGTTCTAAATGGGTCAGAGGTTTCAGTGTGAGGCCAGAATCTCTGAAACTGTTAGAGAAAAGGTTGGAAAAGAATGTCAGGCTGTAGGTGAAGTCACTTGGGATAGGAATTTATGGAATTAAAAAGCTTCCTTGTAGAGCTTGGAGAAAGGTTCAGGTCCAGACAGTCCCTTGGTAGCTACCAACTGCCTATAACTCCAGCCCCAGTGGAATCCGTGTCCTCTCCTGGCCTCTGTGGGTACGACACCCATGTGGTGCACAAACATACATGCAGTCAAAATTCCAGTACTCATTAAATGAATAAAAAAAAATGTAACCGCTTCTGTAGAGCAAATAGTTGATATAGTTGATGAAATGAAGAAACAGCTGAAGTGGAAGAAAACCTTTACTGGTGATACGTTGGGTAGAAGTAGATACAAAATAACTCAAAAACAACAACAACAACAACAAACAAACAAACAAAAACCAAGAACCAATCTAATCAATAAATGGACTAACAAACAGTTATCTAAAGTGGAAGTAAATAAATACACAAATAAATAACCATTAATCATGTGAGAAACCTGGAATGGTATGGACTTTTCAAACCTTAAAGCTCACACACCCCAATGAAGAACTTCCTCCAACAAGGCCACACCTCTAATCCTTCCCAAACAGTTCCACTCGCTGGGGACCAAGCTTTGAAATACATGAGCCTAAGGGAACCACTCTCATCCACATAGCCACACGTGTGAAAGAGCATCGTGACCAAGCCTCAAACATTCCAGGAAGATGTACACAAAGCGAATGATAGCTCAATTTGTAAAAGTGATCTACAGAACAAGATTCATCTCTCATGCAAGTCTTTCTTTTTCTATTTACAGAGAACTATTGGGGTAAATCTGTAGGAAAATACTTCAATTTTTGAAACAAGGTCTTGTTCAAAGGAAAAAAACCCTACAGTTATAGCCACCATGTAGAGGTTTTTAACTTTTTTTTTTTGTCTCATGTAGCCCAGGCTGACCCCCATGTAGCCCTGGCTCATGCTGACCTCAAATTCAATATCTAAACAAGAATGACCTTGAAATCCTGATTCACCTGCCTCTGCCTCCCAAGTGCTGAGATTACAGGTGTAACCCCATGCCTGCTCTGAACTCTTTCTGTAAAAGTATTTTTACCTCTTTATAGATTTTATATGTATGGGTGTGTTGCCCGCATGCACATCCACAACATGTGTGTGCAGTGCCCATAGAGGCCAGGAGGCACTGTTTCCCTGAGATTAGAGTTCCAGACAGGGGTGAGCTGCCATGTGGGTGCTGGGAACCAAACCCAGGTCCTCTGGAAGAGCAGCCAGTGCTTGTAACCATTGAGCCATCTCTCCATCCCCACTGATGATGATGATGATGATGATGATGATTACTTAACTGTAACCCATAGTTGAGCCACGTGAAGCTTTTAGATTTATGGATCAGTGATGTAATTCTTATTTCACAATCTTTTATTTTAGAAATGTCTATCTGGGTTCTCTCTCCTTCCATATATATAGCAGCTCACCCCTGTCTGGAACTCTAATCTCAGGGAAATAGTGCCTCCTGGCCTCTATGGGCACTGCACACACATGTTGTGGATGTGCATGCGGGCAACACACCCATATATATATATATTTGATGATATAGCACAGATATGGTAGATGTCAATCACAGAAGCCACAATGAAAAACTTCACGAAACGCAAGAAAGTGAAGAAGAGCCACAGGTAAAGGACCTAAGGGAGAAGAAACAACTGATAAACCCACAGTGGCTGACAGAATGAGCTGTCCACAACTGAAAAACAAATAGCCACACAACACACAGCCGTAGAGTACTCCTCAAGTACTTTATGCTCAGCGAAAGACAGCCATACGCTCCTATGCTGCGTGAATCAATTTGTTTGCAGTTCCAAAATAGGAAGAGTGGACTCCACTGATAGACACCAGAGCAGACATTCCTGTGGGAGTAGTTCTGGCTGGGAGGGCATAGGGTAGGGTCTTTTAGAAGGATGTTCTGTCTGAATATGAACTTCTGGAAATAGACTGGATTTAAATGTGTTGAATTAAATGATAAACCCAGCTGGGGTTTGATACCCACCTCAATGCTTTATGCTCCCAAAAGGAAAACACACACACACACACACACACACACACACACACACACACACTGATGTGCACACACACATACACACACACACACACACTGATGTGCACACACACACATGCACACACACATACAGAAATGTACACACACATAGACACAGAGATGTGCACACACACATGCACACACACACATATACACACACACTGATGTGCACACACACACAGAGAAATGTACACACACACACAGACACAGAGATGTGCACACACACATGTACACACACACATATACACACACACTGATGTGCACACACACACAGAGAAATGTACACACACAGAGACACAGAGATGTGCACACACATGCATACACACACACACACACACACACACACACACACACAGCCTTTATATTTTGATATGCTTTAATCAACATAATGGCTGGGCCACTCACTGTCTA
>NC_034607.1:53932956-53940432 GCF_900095145.1 Mus pahari
TCTGGGTCCTCCTCCTCCTCCTCCTCCTCCTCCTCCTCCTCCTCCCCGCCCCCATATTGCCTGTCCCAAACCCTCAAGTCCTGAAGTCTTGCCTCTGTCTGCCCTGCCCAGCCATTAGCTGCTGCCATCTTTATTTACCAATCAAAATTAACTGGAGATAGGGTCCCTCAGTGTCTTATGTGCAGAGATTCATGTAAACAGTCTTGGGGACCCAAATTAACATTAGGCTAAACACGCTAGAAAATGGACTTAAAATCTGAACATTTCACTGTATATAAATATTGTATATCTCAATTAAGTGTGCTTACTTGGGCTGGAGTGATGGCCTGGTGGTTAAGAGCATTGGCTGCTCTTTCAGAGGACCTGTGTCTGATTCCTGCACCCACACAGCAGCTCACAGCCACCTGTATCTGAGATTCCAGGGACTCTGGCGCCCTCTTTTGGCCTCTGCAGATACCAGACAAGCTAGTGTTACACAGACATACATGCTGACAAAACACTTAGACACACAGAAAATAAAAATAGAGAAAAGTTTAAATAAAAACAAACTTTGGAGGCAGGTGGATCCCTGTGAGTTCAAGGCCAGCCTGGTCTACAAAGCAAGTTCCAGGACAGCCAGAGCCACACAGTAGAGAAACACAGTTTTTAACAAACAAACAAAAAGTATATTTATTTATATGGCAGAGAGAAAGTACTTGGAAAACCTGATTACTCTTCAACTATTTTTTTTTTTGCAATGATAACCACTTTTTAAAAAAAAAGATTTAACTTTATGTGTATATTTATGTGTCTTTGTGTGAGTGTCTCTGGTGGTGCCGCTGGGAACCAGAAGAGGGCATCAGATCCCCTGGACCTGGGCTCACAGGTGGTTGTAAGCTGCCTTATATGGATGCTCAGAACAAAATTCAGGTCCTCTGAATGGGCAGTACGTGCTTAGGTAGTTCAAGCCAGCAGATGCCTGTGGGTTAGAACAGAGAGACAGGCCAGCTCCTCCAAGGGAACAAAGGTGCTCTAACTGTCTGTGCAGACTCTCTCATGGTTGGTGTGTGTGTGTGTGTGTGTGTGTGTGTGTGCACATGCACATACGAGGGTGTCTTTTTCTCATTCTCAGGGAGTGCAGAGAGCTGGAAGGTGCGCTCAGGGCTGTGACAGTCCCCTCAGACTCTTAGACTCTAAGGCTTGGAGGTTTTGCCATATCATGAGGGACTAGGGGTATGAGGGTGGGGTGGGGCACCACCTCAATTTCTAACGTTGACACTGAGCAGAGCTTCCTGTCTTTTGTGAGCAGCCTGGAGAGGCTGAAGCAGATGGCTAATTACCATAATGCACTGAGCTTTCGAGGGTCCTGGGTGCAAACTCAGGCGTGCCCATGCCAAGAGCAGCTGCATCTAAAGCAGCGTGTGGAGCCACATTGGGTTCCCCCCCCGCCACACACACACACACACACACACACACACACACACACACGTTTGGACCTTTCTGGAGAGAGGCAGATGGCGGAGAGAAAGGCCTGGAAAGGCCATCCCTCCCAGCTGCAGAGTCCCTTTTCCAGCCAAGCTGACATAAAGCTCGCTACCTCTGTTGAGTCTTGCAGGGTTTGCCTTGCAAGAATTCCATTCTTAGCACTCCTGGCTGGAGGGAAACTCCGTCTTAAACCAAAATTCCAACTCAGGCACCCCAGAGGGCCAAACATCTTCCACTCCATTAAACTGGCAGCCATAAGATGACGGCCCTTCCTGGTTGTCACCACAGCTAATGCTGAGGCTCAGCGTGAGAGCTGCAAGAGGCTCTTGGTCACCCTAGGATCTAACATCAAATCATCCGAGCTGCTCACCAATGCTGACCCCCGAGTACTGAAAAAGGGAACATTAAATGTTCCCTTCCCCAGCCTTGAAACAGGCTGACTTTGCCCTTGCTGCCACTGAGCCTGAGACCACCTGGAGTGGAGCCTTCCGACCTAGGTGGCTCTATTGTTGGCTCTTTTGTTCTACACCTGCCACTGCTACATTGCTACCTGCTGAGAGACTCTTGAGATATTCAGGAGACAGCATCCTGCAGATCCATCTATAGGATCCCACCTGTAGGACAGGCACCAAGAATGGATTGGCAGGGGATGGGCCTCCCCTCTTTATAAGCACAGACTCTTAGTAAAAGTTTGAAGCCTTGAACAGAAAATCATGTCTCAGCATCCATTATTTCTCTTGCCATTTTCTCCCATACAGCTCCTGCCTCCCACTCAGGAACCCAGTTAGCATGGCCACAGGAGGCTACAATTAAAAACAATAAACGTCTCTTTTTAATGATGGACTAAAAAAATTATTTTTCCTTAGAAAATTTCTTTTTCTATACTTACCTGGCAGGGGAGATACCATGATCACGAAGGTGGTTTTCCCAGGGCGAGGCTCACCCATTGCACTCCGGGGTGTGCTGACCCCTGCGATTTCCCCAAATGCGGGAAACTCGACTGCATAATTTGTGGTAGTGGGGGACTGCGTTCGCGCTCTCCCCTGTTTTTTAAAAAAAAAAAAATTCTTTTTCTTTAGGGTCTAGTGGGATCTTGCAGGCAAAGGCACTTGTTACTAAATATGGGTGGAAGGACAGGACCGACCTCCACAGGTGGTGTGGTGTGCACCCTCACCTACAAAAGATGTTAAAAAAGAAAAGAGGAAAAACAAACAAAAGAGAAAAACAAAAAACAAAAAACAAAGCAAGCAAGCAAGCAAAAAAAAGAAAAGAAAAGAAAAGAAAAGAAAAGAAAAGAAAAGAAAAGAAAAGAAAAGAAAAGAGAAGAAAAGAAAAGACCCGGGCAATGGTGGCGCATGCCTTTAATCCCAGCACTTGGGAGGAAGAGACAGGCGTATTTCTGAGTTCGAGGCTAGCCTGGTCTACAAAGAAACCCTGTCTCGAAAAACCAAAAAGAAAAGAAAGAAAGAAAGAAAGAAAGAAAGAAAGAAAGAAAGAAAGAAAGAAAGAAAGAAAGAAAGAAAGAAAGAAAGAAAGAAAAGTAAACCGCTTGAGAGCTGTGGGCACCGCTCGCTGGGTGGTAAAGTGGTCTGAGCCCCAGCAGCGGGAAGAAATAGATGGAGGTGTGGGGGAGTGTGAGGGAGAGGGGCTGGTGGAAAAGAGAATATGAATAATCCATTGACATTCTTGGGGGGGGGGAGGAGCTGGCTACAATTACATAGGAAAGTGTTGTCTAGATATGAAATGTCCTCCCCCAAGGCTAATATGTTAAAGGCATGGTTGCCATCTGGTGGTCTTTGGAAGTGATTGGGTCGTAAGTACTCGGATGTAATAAACAGGCCAAACCATTGATGGATTAATAATTTAATAGAATTGTTAGGAGCTGGTAGAAATTAGCGGGCAAAGCCTGGCCGAAAGAACTGGATCCCTGGGGGCCCTTAGAAGCCGTGTCTCACCGTATACTTGTCCCGCTCTCGGCTTCCTGGCTTCTCTATGGTGAGCAGCCTCCTCTCTGGACGGATGGCTGCCTAGCCCTTATGTTCTGCGTCGCTGCTGGCCCACATCTCTGTCAGCCTTGTACGGAAACCTCTGAAACTGTAAGCCTCCCCCCTGTATGTTGTTACTCTTAGACTCTGTCATAGTGATCAAAGCCAGACTGAGCAGTCGGCATGCTGCAAGTCCAAATAGTAAAGACAAAGATAAAGCCGGCAGGCATAAACAAACACATAAAAAAATGTGTTACATTCCCCTGCAGGACCTGTAAGGCCTGATACTTTTTTTTTTTTTTTTGATACAGTGCTTCATGTCGCCCAGGCTAGCCTCCAATTCTTGGTCCTTGGATCCCTGCCTTCTAAGTACCAGGATTATGTGCATTCGCCGCTATGACTGACTCCAGTTCTGTTTGGACTCAATGAGTTCCTGAAGTTCTCAAGTGGCTGGGGATGGCTCCTGCCAATAAACCCTATTTCTATTTCTTCTCGCACCAGCTCCAGCCTGCACAGAGGGAGTCTATCCATGCCTATGGAGCAGTAAAGAACATCTAAAAGCGGGGATAACAGATTCTTAAAATCAGAGCTTACAGTAATTGGTGGAATGTTACCTACCCTCGTGACACACCAGTCTTCAATAAAGCTTGCTATACGCAAAAGGCTCTGAATGACTCAGTGGTGGTGGGCTGGAGGCAGGAGTCACGTGGTGGTGGGCTGGAGGTCAGAGTCACGTGGGAGGTGATTCCAAGGATATCGCCAAGTGCCAGAGGATGTGTGGACAGAACAGCAAAGTGATCCCCACACAGTTCTGAAAAAGCAGGAAGTAAGAGCTAAAACTGACTGTGAATTTGCCCCCGGGCTTTGTCAGAAATATTGAAGCCAACACTGGACTTCACAGCAATTGAGGGATGAATCAGCCTCGTGAATCCGGAGGGCAGGGTGACCTCAGCCACACCAAGACATACGTTCTTGTGGCTAGTTATTTAAAAGTCCGTCTTTCTAAAGTACACATTGGGTGTGTCTAAAAGATTACAGCCTTTAAGAAATATGTGATCAATCCTTGAAGCGTTTCCCCAATTTGACCCTTTTCTTGATAATCAAAACACTGTTTGGAGGGTCCCTAGCCAAAGACCTTTTTTCCTCTTTCCAAATTAGGGTCCTGCTTCAAAGTGACAGATTTAGAAATAGCACCTCAAACTGCATCCAGATTAGTGGACATCAGCTGTCCTGGGAATACTCAGTCTGTGATTGTTCACAGGGCCGGTTGCTTCAGGCCCTATGCCTTAACGCTGGCTTGCTTGGGTGCTGGGACCCACTCGCTGTCCCCTGCCTCTCACAGAGAGCTTCCTTCTCTGTTGGGCCTTTTCTTCACTTCCAGCCTTCTATCCTACACCCACCCTATCCCCACTCTAAGTCTTATTTAGCACTGGATTCAGGCCTGCTCCAGGCCGAGAAATCCATTCCTTAGTTGTGGGTTTAATAAATTCCATTTTCTCTCAGGCTGTCCTCACTGAAGATGATTAAGTCATCACCAAGTAATTGCCTGCCTGCCTGCCTGCCTGCCTGCCTGCCTGCCTGCCTGCCTGCCTGACTTCCTTCCTCCTTCCTTCTTTTTTTCTTCCTTTCTTCCTCCTTCCTTCTCTCCTCCCTCCCTCCTGCTGCTTCCCCCTGTCTTCTGATTTTTTTTTTTTTTTTTTTTTGAGACATGGTTTTTCTGTGTAGCCTTGGCTGCCCTGGAACTTGCACTGTAGACCAGGCTAGCCTCTAACTAAGAAATCCATCTATCCCTGCCTTCTCAGTGCTGGAATTAAAGGTGTGTACCAGCTCCTCCTGGCTCTAAATGCCTTGCCTTTCTTTTCTCTCTTTTTGGTTGTTTTATTTTTCTCTCTTTCCTGAGATGGCTGTCATGTGTCTGTTGATTCTCCTAGAGCTGAACTTCCTTCTTCTTCTTCTTCTTCTTCTTCTTCTTCTTCTTCTTCTTCTTCTTCTTCTTCTTCTTCTTCTTCTTCTTCTTCTTCTTCTTCTGGTTTTTCGAGACAGGGTTTCTCTGTATAGTACTGGCTGTCCTGGAACTCACTCTATAGACCAGGCTGGCCTCGAACTCAGAAATCCACCTGCCTCTGCCTCCCAAGTGCTGGGATAAAAAGCATGCACCACCACACCCAGCTCTTTCTTTTCTCTTTATGACCATTTATTTTCTTCTTTCCCAGTCCCATAGTTATTTTTATATATAACTTTCTATTTCCAATAGAAATAATGAGAGTGACTTCTTGTTTTCTTTATATATGTTCTTTTAAAGATTATTACATTTGTGTGTGTGTGTCACTGGGTGAATGTATGTGTTGGATCCTCTGGAACTGGAGCTGCCATGTGGGTGCTGGAAATGGAACCTGGGTCCTCTGCAAGAGCAGTGAGAACTCCTAATTGCTGAGCCATCTGTCCAGCCTAGCTGTGTCTTATTTTCTATGCAATAGCCACAACCCTTCCTGGTGGCTGGACTTCTTCCCAGTGAGATTCTTGTTGCTAGAAAATCCAACATCTATTCTCCTTCATGAATTTAAAACAAAACAAAACTGCATTATTATTTCATTATTGCATAAACTGAATTTCACCTGCTCTTTTCTGTGTCTGGATCTTTTGACTTGGAAAAGCATTGTAAATATGTCATCAGTGTGCTTGTATTTGGGGGACTGAATTGCACAATGAGCAAAACTCCAGCCTAAACATTCTATGTGCAGAGAAACAAGGGCGATAAACGAAGTCAGTATGCAAATGCTTTTCTTAGGGTGAGGAATTCCAGTATACAGACATGACCATTGCTTAACCTTGGCTATATATCCAAATATTTGTGGAGGATGTGTGTGTGTGTGTGTGTGTGTGTATGAGAGAGACAGAGAGACAGAGAGAGACAGAGACAGAGAGACAGAGACAGAGAGACAGAGAAAGAGAGAGAGAGAGAGAGAGAGAGAGAGAGAGAGAGAGAGAGAACCAGCTTTTTCCTTTATAACGTAGAACTCCCTATGTCCTTGTGCAGCCAAATTCCAATCTCTTACTTCAGTTTCTTTGCCAGCATGGACATCCCTCTCATATGTCCTGAACCTTGTGTGCAGTCCTGGGTCTCCACTAGAGCAGCCAAGCTGGTTACTACTTTGGGGTACGTCTTGTGGGGAAGTTCCTCAAACTTTCTTTAGACTTTACGTCCACAGAGTCCTCCCTCCATGCTAACTTAGCAACAGGGCTTTGTCACCTGGACTTTCAAGAATCAGAGTGCATTCATGCCGCGGTTAACATAAGTCGGTATTGGCTCAGTTCCGGTGGACAGGCTCTCCTTACTCCCCTCGCACCTGTGGTGTTTGCTCTAATGCCATGCTGGCCAGGCTACGGCAGGCTTCCTGACAGGTCTCTCAGTGCTTGCAGCCAGTCGTTATTTGTACAATCACTGTCTACGCTTCCTGGATGTTAACTGTTTCTTTCTAAATGCGTCTCTCAACACTTGTTTTCCTCTTTTGTCAGGCATTTTGTAAAGCGTGTGCATGAGAGAGAAAAAGGTATTTTTGAGTATTATTTAATAACTCTATTAGTTATTATACAACCCAGCCAGCCCCTCAATAATCAAAACAGAGTCCTATGGATTCAGAATTACTGGATGAATGACCTCTAATCTATTTTTCTTTACATTGGACTCTCCACTTCCCAGTTGAGCTCCCCAGTTACTTGCCGTCTTGCCTGCATCATTTCTGCTTCATCAGCCTGTCACCAGGGGGTGGGGACGTTTCACTGGGCCACATGCTCCTGGTTCATGACATTTAATGGAGACCTCCTGTTCTCTGTGTCTTCTTTCTCCTCCCTTCTTCCTCTCTTCTTCTTCTTCTTCTTCTTCTTCTTCTTCTTCTTCTTCTTCTTCTTCTTCCTCTTCTTCTTCCTCTTCTTCTTCCTCTTCTTCTTCTTCTTCTTCTTCTTCTTCTTCTTCTTCTTCTTCTTCTTCTTCTTCTTCTTCTTCTTCTTCTTCCTCTCTTCTTCTTCT
>NC_034607.1:53944567-53948337 GCF_900095145.1 Mus pahari
CCAGGAAAGACAGTCTAGAGGTTCCTTCATTTTGAATTCCTGATGAGGCCATTTCAGGTTTAACGACAACCTTAACTTGGTAGAGAATCTCATGGGAAAGTGCTAAACTCTATTCTGGGAATGAAAGGTGAGAATGTCCTTGTTAAACTGCTTGTATGTATGGACCAGCCTCCAACTGAGCATATTATCTTAGTGTTTGTTAAAACTGCTTGCTTCTGTAGGACGTGGTGGAACACACCTTTAACCCTCGCACTTTGGAGGCAGAGGCAGGTGGAGCTCTGTGAATTCGAAGCCAGCCTGATCTACAAAGTAACTTCCGGGAGAACCAGAGCTATTACACGGAGAAACTCTGTCTCAAAGAAAAACAAACAAATCCAAAAAGTCCCCAACACAAAATCAAATCTGTTTGCTTCTGCGAAATTCCTGCAGCTGCTCAGAGAGATGCTTGGCTATAAAGCCCCTCGACATTCAGGTTCCCAACACTTGAGAGTGTTGGTTCCAGCAGGCTGGAATAAAGACTTCCACTTATCTATATACATTGTCTCTCAGTGGTCATCTCTAGTTAGGTCCAAGTTACACAGTAGCACAGAAAAGCCCCTTACCACATTTGATAATTTTCATTGTTCACCTAAATTAAAATATTTTACTATACTACATTGATATGTACAATTATGCCAGCTAAAAGTTCTAAAAGCCCCAACTATATCAGTCATTGCAAGTAAAAGGAATTTAGTCTATATTAGTGAATTCAAAGGCCCAAACTATCAGACAAAAAGAGACAAAACAAATTTTGACATGAGACACATCTGCCACATAGGCACCAAAACACTGAAGTAAAGAACATTGTATTAGGTAAGCTTGTCTTGCTGTGACAGAAGACTGTCGCATAGATAGGGACTTCATTTGGATGTTTGGTTCCAGATAGATAAGAATCTGTCATGGTGGGGAGCCATGGCAGCAAAGAACAGGCATGGCGGCAGAAGCAGGAAGCTGAGCCCTCATGTCCACAATGACAAAGGGGAAGCAGGGAAACGGGACTGGATCTGGGAAGAGACAATAAACTCCAGTGACTTACTCCTGGAGCAAGGCCATACCCTCTAATCTTCCCAAACAGCTTTACCAACTGGGACCCAGGGCTCAAATCTCTGAGCCTGTGAGGGGCACCATTCAAACCACCATAGATCCACAAAGCAAAACCAGGCAAATGTTAATTGTGGGAACTTGACAGAACTGTATTAGCTCAACTCTCAAGTGCTTGTTACCTATGAAAATGCTGCTTCATGGAGGAAAGGAGAAATGTCTTTCATGTAGACACTCACAAGGTGTACATGTTGCTGAAAATACCCTAGTGAAATTTACTGTGAAACATAGAGGAAAAAAAAAAGACAAGAAAGTGAAGGGGGCGTGGGAAGGGAATAAGAGAGACAACGGGAGTGAAAATGATTAAATACATTATATATGTATGCATACACACATACAACTTCACTATTATGTATAATTAATATACACTAATAAACAGAATCTTAAGGAGTTACTGCAACTAAGACCAGCAAGGTACCTGAGCCAGCTTCCAGGCTCAAGACACACTGGGTCACAGCCTCCATATTTCTCCCCAACCTTCTTTCCTTTCATGAGACAGAGTCTTGCTATGTAACCCAAGCTCTCCTCAAACTCAGGATCCTCCTGCCTCAGGAAGACTGGGATCACAGATATATACTTCCATGGCTAGCTTAAGTTCTTACTTTTAAAATGACTTGTGTTTAAAAGTCACTTGTTGAATTCATTCAAATCACTAAAAAAATTCAAATAAAAGGGTCTGTACTAAGTCAGACACTCTCCTTGCTCTCAGAGTTATGGTCGGTCTCATAGGACACAGAAAGGTCACTAACAGCAACGACAAGACAGTGTGCTGGAGTGCTGTGGTGAACTTCAAGAGCATGCTGGGGGGAGGGGGTGCTTATGCAGAATTTTGAAGGCTGCTTCACACAATCACTTACTGAGTGGATTTTCCTGATACCCATCTTGGCTTCCTCTTCCTGTTAGTTGACAGAGCACCTTGTCCTGCACACTTGTGACTCTGAGGCCACGGGAAGGTTAACCACAGGCAGCAGTGCAGGCTAGGACCTAGGACCATCACTCTTGTTGGATGGGTAGGTGGGTGGCAAGTCATATAGACCAGGCTCATCAGCCTCATGGTGGTCTGGCAAAGGGTCAAAGGATGGAGGGAGAAGCAGTAGGGACCAAGGAATACCTAGATATCCAGGAAGACACATACACAGGGCATGATCCACGTCACTGGGGAGAAGGGGAGGGGCTCACAGGAAGAGAAGTAGAAGTGACAGTGTTAGCTATGGGTTTGTTCTTAGAGGATTGGCACCTCGAGCCTGCCAGGCATCACAGTACAAGGCAGGTGGGATGGATGTATGGTCACAAGCTCAGTGTCAGTCACTGAGCAAAGCAGGGGGGGCTACAGGGCAGGTGTGAGCTTCTGTGGGGTCCATCTGATTTCTTTTACCCCTTCAACGGGGGGCAGGGAGAAGGCACTGGGCCCAGCCACGGGAAACAGAGGGTCTGAGCAGGGAACACCTCAAGAGTGGCATCCCTTTAAGCCCCACTGAGTCTGCTCCAAGTGTTTGTTTATATGGCCGCTGCTCCAAGAAAGAGCAACGGGTCTTACTGACATGCGCTGTGGCATGGAGTTCAAGGGATGTGTCACAAAGAACTCGCTAACTGCAAAGTACTGGGTGCTTCCCTGGGAAGAAGGAACACAAAGCAAAGGGAGCCCCGGAAAGGGAGCATGGAGAGATGAGAGACAGATTCACTGGCTTCCACTTGCTGAGGGCCAGCTCAGCCTGTGCTTCCCTAGGAGTTCACAGCTCCGCCCAGCTGAGAGTCGGTGGACAAAGCTGTAATCTCTGTCAAACACCATGTAATAACTGGCTGGGGTTAATCAAATATAATGCCCTACCCAGACCTATTAAATTTTACCACAGAAGGGGCTTTAATCAGCCTTTTATCAGCACGAAGCTCTGTGCTAAGAAGACCGCTTTTGTGTGCCCGGATAAGAGACAATGGGAGAGCCAGGCTCTGCCTGCGCTAGAGAGCACAACAGGGAATTGTCTGCAAACAGCAGATCATTCAAGGCCACGGGAGAAGAAAAGCAGGAGAAGCTGTATGAATCTACAAAAGTGCTCACTGTTAGTGGCCACGGCTGCCCGTGTTTAAATTCAGGCCACATTCCTGCTGGAGCTTCCAAAATATAGGGAGGAGAGAAACAAAAAGACTTCAGTGTGCTCTGCGTAAGTCGATCTGGCTTTGGCCCTCCGCGGGACATTCTTGTTTGTGGATTGCTGAAAGGAGGAAGGAAAACTGACCTTTGGTTCTGTCACTAGGCTCAGCTCACATCTCCCAGGGCTGGATGAGCATCACAGGCAGGTGGATTAAAGCTAGGAGTCTCAAGTCCATGCCAGACTGCCCAGCCCTTGGACTATGAAAGGGGTTTGAGGGGACGGGATAGAAAGGTCAAATGAGAGAGGGATAGACAGAGTGACATTTAAGCTACCCAGTTCAGTTCTGTTCGACAAATATTTGTACCATTTGGGGGAAGATGGCTGGGACGTGCCCACATACAGGAACACACAACTACAAAACCTACCTGTTTATGTTTGCTATCAGATAATGTTCAAGTTAAAAAGTGCTCATATTCTCTCTCTTCATCCTATTACTGTCTTGAAATGAGGATGTGGGGTTTTTTTTTTGTTTTGTTTTTT
>NC_034607.1:53948957-53953632 GCF_900095145.1 Mus pahari
TGTCCTGGAACTCACTCTGTAGACCAGGCTGGCCTCGAACTCAGAAATCCGCCTGCCTCTGCCTCCCGAGTGCTGGGATTAAAGGCATGCGCCACCGCACCCGGTCTCCAAGGCCCAATTTAGAACTCAGTCCACTACACACCAAGCCTCTTTGTTCAGTTTCAGTGGGAGTGCGTGTTCTAAGACATTGCGTGTATGACTGAGGTTCAGGATCTAGCCATCCATGGAGGGAGTTGTCCACCAGCTCTCTGAACTCACTACGTATGACCATCAGAGTTGAGATCTTGTCTCCTATCCTAGATTACATTTTGGTTGGGGTTATAGATCTTTAATGGAAGCAGGTAAAGGAGTAGATGTGACAAGGTTGATGGTTAGAGACAGAGAATACACTTCCTCATAGGATCAGCGCTGTGGTTCTTCAGCCCCAGTTCCATGTGAAGGCAGCATCCATCTCGCTCAGCCTTGGTCATCACTACACTCAAGTATGTTTGGGGGTTCACAGTGACAGGAAGACACTCTTGAGGCCAAGTGGGAGACAGCAGGGATGGTGTTAGAGATGGAGTTATTGGCAGAATGTCCTCTGGATGTATATGTGTCTGAAGAGACAATGGACAGTGTGCAGCCTCGATGGTCAGTAGGATGGCCAAAAGGAAGTTCAGAAATGACCAGGGACAATGGAAGTCCTGTGTGTGAGGTTGGGTAGAGGTCACCAGCCTTTCACCATTCTCCTTTGTTACGCAACGCAGCGGCGGCTAAAACAGCTGCTTTGAGATGGTTCTGCTTCCCTAAAGATACTCTGAGCTATGATTGTAGATTTCCACCTTAGATTTGTGTTCTCTCCTCTCATGCTCTAGGCCTGTGGAAGGGTCATGACCTCTGACCCTTTCACAGGGGTCGCCTAAGACCATCGGCGAACACAGATGTTTTACACTATGAGTCACAACAGTAGCCACCACGTTACAGTTATACAGCAGCAACAGAAATGTGATAGCTAGGGTCAGCACGGCATGAGGAGCTGCATTAAAGGGGTGCAGCGTGAGGAAGAGTTGAGAAGCGCTGCTCTAAATGATCAGTTCAAAGTCCTTCCCCAGTAAGTGTGCAGCATGGCTCCACGGAGTTGACAGAGGATGTCTGCTGTGGTCCTGGTGAATGGAGCGTTTATACCAAACTGATTTTTAGCTAAAGCAGATCTACAAATCTGACTGGGGGGCATTTCCCCTTTGATAATAACTTTTATTTTTGTAAATTGTATTAATTATGCCTTTGCCTTGGACTGCAGTAATAGAGCTACAAGCTTTCTGTTTTCTTTTAGGCTTCAATAGCAATGCCTCCACTCTTGATTTTTGTTGTTGTTTTTAAATTCATGTTCCTGGCAATTAAGCACTATTCCAAAACATAAAAACAATTTCCCCTTTTTCAAATCACTGGGCAAGGATTTTCACATAAAAGCCGCTGTTACCCAAAATAAATGAAGGGCAATCTCTATTCATGAGATCAGTTCTGCCCACCCTAACTCTTTCTTCCCACCTATCTCTTAAAACAAAAAAACCAAAAACCACTGAGGCGTAGCAGTGCACACCTGAAATATCAGCACTTGAGAGGCAGAGGCACCAAGCTCTGGGCTGGTCAGCCTCTGGTCTATGCAGCAAGTGACATTTCATCCAGGGCAGAGGAAACCCCACCTCAAAGGCCAAATGCAGAAACAAAAACAAATTAAGTCCCTTCTTGGATTACTTTTAATTGAAAGAGAAAAAAAATAAATGTGTGGATGATTTTGTTTATACATGCTAAAATTAACTCTACAGGAAAAGCTAAGGAAATTAAATAGTCATGTCCTTCTCTTCACACAAAGAGCAGTGAGCCATTGGGGTGGGGGGTAGGGGGTAGGGGGGTGGGGGCTGTGGGGGGAGGGAGCACCGGCTGGCAGCTCAGCCTCTGAGCGCATCCTTTCCAGCATGAAGCAGTGTGGGCCTGGCCTTCCCTCTCCCCAGGCTCTTTCTTGCCTTTTGTTCCCCCTGAGCTATTCCAATCCTGCTGCTGCTCCCCGAAGGAAACCATACTGACCTGGAGGTCAGATTGACCCGGTGAAAAATCTACAAGATAGACCACATGAAATTACTCTTTTTATATTACGGAAGATGGTCAAACATTGGCAGTTTCACGTAGTTTATCCTAATATCAACATGTCATCATCTCTAAGGAAACATATTTTAAATGTGTTGTTACAGAGCACTCGCTAATAACCATTTACAGTGATAGATAGAGCTTCAGTTCTGAGGGGCAGCCGCGACATCCTGTGCTGGGTTAGTCTGACAAGGTTTCCGAGGCACTACTTGTCCGTTGGAAATACCTGGAAAAGGCAGGTCCCAGGACAGCTGAGCAGACGCGTGAAAAGATGTAGGGGAAATTGGCAGCGTAGCTTCAAAGCAATCAAATCTGGAGAGGGATGGGGAGGGCACATAGGAAGGGGAGGGTGGCCTTTCCCAGAAGCAGGTGCTGAAGGCATTTTGGTAGGAACCTTCTAAACTATGTGTTCAGAGAAGTCCTGACTGAAGAGAGAAAAATGGTGTGGGGTGGGGGTGGAGATGGGAAGTGGGGGAGGTGGAGGAAGGAGGGGAATGACAAAAAGAAGGTAGGGAAGAAGCTAGGGCTTATAAAGTGAGTAAGACCCTTTCCACGGAAGCAAGGGGGGCCCTGGCATTCCAGCTTAGCTTATCCCTAGACATCCGCCACATGGGTGGGGTGGGCAATGTTGAAAAGCAGGGGCATCCCGGCAGACAGAGGGAGGCTACTGTGGGAATCTTAGGCTGGCCAGTGATATCAGATGTGCCTACGAGCAAAGCACCCGACAGCCGTCTGGAAGATGGGTCAAAGAAGCTTGTGATAGATGGCAGAGTCCCAGCAAGGGAGCTATTTTAGTCAAATGGAAGAAGCCAAGTTTGAAAGGGCAGAATTCCTGAACACAGATCTGAGCCAGTCTCACTGAGCAAAAGGCTCCAAGGACCGTACCCCAGGAGGTCTGATTTTTCTATTCTCTAAGTCCACCCTCAAGTTGGCCTGGGAAATGCTTTCAGAATCAGGTTGTCCGTCTGGAAAGTTCTTGAATTAGCTACATGACCAGAGGCCTGTCACCCCACACAGCAGTGGTAGGCCATGTATAATCATTCCTCACTCATGTTCTTCCCTATTGTAAATCTCAGGTTCCCTTTGATAGATCGGTTCTCTGAAGACCCTGAGCTCCTTTCCCCAGTCCTCCCGTGATTGATCAGCGATCACCTTCTTTTCTTAAAAGACAAATTCCTTGGCAGAGGAGGGGGTCAGATTTATTTAGTTTATCTTATACGGATGGCAGTCATGTCTGTCACATGGATGCAGTACTTGTGGAGGCCAGAAGAGGGCACTGGGTCCTTTGAACTGGAGTCACAGATGTATGAGCCACCATGTGGGTGCTAGAAACCAAGTCCAAGTCCTTTGCAACAAGTGCTCTTAACCACTGAGCCATCTCTCCAGCCCTCCATAACCTGAAGCCCTGACATATCAGGCCTGTTCCTCCAAACTTTGAGTCATGGCTTCCATCTTCTAGCAAAACACCCAACCACTACAGCTGTGCCCCTCAGCTACCTGCCCCAAGACTCAGCGACTACCATCTTCCCTGTGCCCCACACATGTGTTAAGCACTGTGCGTCAGGCTCTGTGATCACTTCTTTTGGATGTGTTCATCAACATCCTTTAGCTCCCTGAGGCTAAGACCACGTGTTCTGCCATCATTGACCTAGTAGCTCACATGGTCTCAAACAGAGCAGACACGCGAGTGTTGAGTCAACTGACTTGAACTGAATTCTTTCCTTCCCATGTACAAGATCATGTTATCCTAACTGTGCCGGGCTGTGCCTGTCTTGTTAGAACCTAGCCAGATATGCCTCTTGTATATCTTCTGTGTTAATGCAAAACACACCTCTTATCTCTACATCAAAGGGAACAAGAGAGAGCTTGTTTCTGAGCCAAATATGAGTGACACAGCCCAGGGACATGGATTCAGGTTGCCTGAAATAACATTTTTCAACACTGAGCTAATTATGTGAACTTTCTGTGGTTATAGAATGTCTTAAGTTTCTGTTGCAGTAATGAAACACCATGACCAAAGCAACCTGGGGAAGAAAGGGTTTATGTTGTTTACACTTCCATATCATAGTTTATTATTGAAGTAAATCAGGACAGGAATTCAAACAGGACAGGAACTGTGAGGCAGGAGCCATGAAGGAGTGCTGCTTACTGGCTTGCTCTCCAAGGCTAGCACAGCCTGCTCTCTTATAGAACCCAGAACCACCAGCCTAAGGGATGACACTGCCCACAGTGGGCTGGGCCCACCCCCATTAAGAAAATGCAGCTTCTCTACAGCTGGATTTCATGAAGGCGTTTTCTCAATGGAGGCTCCCTTCTGATGATTCTAGCTTGTTGGAAGTTGGCATAAAACTAGCCAGTACAGAGTACAAGAAAGTTTCAATAAATCAAAGCATTTTCCAAATATATACACAGGGATGTCAGATAGGCTGCTTACAGTAAGATGGGAGAATCTCTGCTATTTGACAGCATTCTTTTTCTTTTCTTTTCTTTTTTTTTTTTTTTTTTTTTTTTTTTTTTTTTTTTTTTTTTTTTTTTTTTTTTTTTTTTTTTT
>NC_034607.1:53953672-53978055 GCF_900095145.1 Mus pahari
TTTCTCTGTGTAGCCCTGACTGTCCTGGAACTCACTTTATTGACCAGGCTGGCCTCGAACTCAGAAATCTGCCTGCCTCTGCCTCCCAAGTGCTGGGATCAAAGGCGTGCACCACCACCGCTTAACAGCATTCTTAACCCAAATGATCTATAGCAGGCCTATAAACATGCCTGCCTTTCACTTTGGAGGGAGAACTTCTCTTTATTATCTTGGACACGACAGGTGGGTCACTCTTTTTCTCTCTTTGTAGCGTGTGCTATAAAAGCATCCTTGCAAGCATAGTCTTGAATGATAGACAAGTCTGGGTCTCACTCACAAGACTCACAGAAATACAAGCTACCTACTCAGAAGCTGTCTTCTGTTATTAGCTCACATCCCATGCATCATGTTTAATCCCTTTCCAAACTATAATCTCAAATTTTCTTTCTTTTTTTTTTTTTTAAAGATTTTATTTATTTATTATATGTAAGTACACTGTAGCTGTCTTCAGACACTCCAGAAGAGGGAGTCAGATCTCATTAAGAATGGTTTGAGCCACCATGTGGTTGCTGGGATTTGAACTCTGCACCTTTGGAAGAGCACTCAGGTGCTCTTACCCGCTGAGCCATCTCACCAGCCCTCAAGTTTTCTACTGCAATTGAAATTCCATCCAGATATCTCCAGTGGTTAAATTTAAAATGTTTAAGATAGGCATGGTCCAGTTGCCTATAACCCAAGCACCAGAGGCAGGAAAAGCCATAATTCAGGATCATTCCAGCTACCTGTGGAGTAAGAGGCCAGTCTGGGATGGCTATAAACTTATTCTATATCTCTTCCTATCTTAAGCTCAAGTTTTATTATCACTGTCTCCTCACTTCACCAGGCACGGGACAGGAATTCAAACAGGACAGGAACCATGAGGCAGGAGCCATGACGGAGTGCTGCTTACTGGCTTGCTCTCCATGGCTTGCTCAGCCTGCTTTCTTATAGAACCCAGAACCACTAGCCTAAGGGATGACACTGCCCACGGTGGGCTGGGCCTACCCCCTATTCATCACTAATTAAGGGATGAATTCCTTCTGCCCCATTTTCTCCCTCATCACTTGCAACCAATCGAGAAGTTCTATCATCTCTTCCCTTAAAGTGTCCCACCCTCATCTGTGTTGTCCCCTGGCTGGTTGTGTTGCCATTTGCGTAGGTCGGAATCTCAGCCCCTAAGACTGCTCAAGGGACCTCACAGTCCACCACCCACCGTGTTCTGCGACATGGGAACTGCCCTGTTCCCTGCTCGCCAAGCTCACACATGCTGGTTCACCACACAGCATTCTAACCACAAGTCTACAAACCCATTTTATCTTAGAAGTTACTCTAACTGGTTCAGGCCACAGTGATTCTTTTAGTATTTAGCTTCGTGCTATACCATGCGGCTTCTCAACTGCTGTATATTTCACGCATCTTTGCAAGTCTTTAAGTTCCCAGAAGAGAAAGACTATCACCTGTTCCCCCTTTATATCACTCAGTGCCTGTTTAGCACATACTTGGCAAATCTAGACTCAGTTATACATATATCCCAGTCTCCTCAGCGGATGAGAGAGAGAGAGAGAGAGAGAGAGAGAGAGAGAGAGAGAGAGAGAGAGAGAGAGAGAGAGAGAGAGAGAGAGAGAGAGAGAGAGAGCACATAGGGTTTTGGGTTTTGGAATATTAGATAATATGAAGGGGAGCAAATCTTAATAAATGACATGTCATGAAAAAAGAACTCAGTCAAGTTCCTATTGTTATAAATCCTATAGTGGTAAGTGGAAGGCTGTACAGATGGATAAAACATGGCTTCCTTTCTTATAAAAATCTGAGCAGATAACCTTAAAAACAACATCAGAGCACTCTGCTGACCTGTGGAAAAGCTGGGGAGATAGGCCTGTCCAAGGTCTACATTAACCCCGGGAATGCTGGTTCTTCAGTGGTAAAAGGAAAACCGGAGGAGGAGCAGCCCAGGGGCAAGTTTCTCAGCTTCCTCCTGCAGTTTCAGGGCTTACCTGAAGTCCTGACTGGAACCATCCGAAAGGCTGGATGAACTGAGGTCGTCAGGATGAGCAGCCATTCCTGAAGCTGTTCTGTGAGCAAGTCTCTGAGGCTGCGTCAGGCAGGAGCTGGAACCGCAGCAGGTCACCACAGCGTCCCCAAGGGTGAATCCTGTCAGAGCTGCACTTCTGGTGTTTTATTCTGCAATACATGAACCTTACAACCAATATTTAGTTCTATAGAGATATTTATACGGAATGTGCAAGGTGCACAGATCCGTTAAAGATGATTTTTTTGCTCCTGTTTGAGCAGGTGAAAGACAACTGCTTGTTTTATGAGTTACTTTGATCAATAACCAAACTGTAATAAATCTTCATCCGTGTCATATGAAAGGATGACATGATGAATTTTGAGGATTTTGTAACCAACAAGATTTGTAGGTTATGTATAACTGAAGTTTTGGCTAGAGACATTTTTATGTCTCAGTCAGTTTCAGGGCTGTTCCCATGTAGGGCGATCAGCAAATCATGTTATCTATCCTGTTTGGTCTTCTTGATTTTTTTTTTTTTTTCATTCCTGTCTGTAGCCAAGATCTCCATGGGGTCTTCCCCTATCATGTCTGGTTCATATTACTTTGGAAGGGGTCCAAAACCTTTTCATCTTTCCTGTCGACACAAAAAAATGGAGCCTCTCTCTCAAAATAGCATGTCCTTGAGCTAGCAACCCGATATAATCACAAATTTAGATTGATTTACCTCAGCAGCCTCTTTCTTGTTCAGGCCGGCTTTGCTTTGACTTCTCTTCCAGAGACTTGGTAATGCCATTACGACCGCAGAACTTATAACCACCTTGATTTTGATAATTAAAACAGCTCAAAACAATTAAAACAATTTAAAACAACTATTACTTAGTGAGATAGAGTTTCTCTTTATCTATGTCCATACCTTTGTTTCCTACATTTGAGATCAAAGACCCCCAACTTATTTATTCATGCATGTACACTTAAAAACATGTAAAGCATCATTTCTCCTTTCTATCCTTCAAACAATTAAAGCGATTTTTATTTATTCCTCTCTTCTATGGAGATTAATATCTCTTTAAAACAATTGTTACGGAAAACACTTAAAACAGTGACCATTGTTTCCCCTTTGATATTCCTTAGGCAGCACAACAGCGGGACAACTGCCTACCCTCCACCTTCTTAGAACCTGCTTTCCTACCAATAACTCCCATACACTGCTTACTCATTTCTGTGTTCCGCCTGGGCTGCTCTTAAGCCTAGTTGGCCAGCTGGCATGGCCACATTTGTATGACTCAGCTGTCCCCGCTACGGCTCTCCTCCCTCCTGCATGTTCCTCTCTTCCTTCCATGGCGACTCCCTTCTTGTGGTCTCTAGCCTAGGGAAACTCAAATCTCACCTATGCATCTTCTCCCCAGCTATTGGCTGCTGGCATCTTTATTTACCAATCAGAATTAACTGGGGGCAGGGTCCCTAGTGCAGACTCTCTCTTTTGGGGCAAATGGCTTTGGGGGGGGGGGCAAATTAGCATTAGAATACAAGCAGCATTAGGCCAACCCACTACATCCTCCTGTTTCTGAGTCTGTTTGCCTGTTGAGCATGCCTAAAACTCTTGACCCACGCGTGGGGATGCACAGGTCAGGCAGGGTCAGAGAGGTGAGCCTGCTTTCTGGTAAGGCTCGACTTCACCAGAACGAGTCCCAGCTAGTTCAGGGACTGGAAGTCCTCAGCGCTTTCAGAACTGTATCATGACTTCATGTTTGCTATTAAGGAACAACCTACCTGTGCTCGCTGGTTGGGCAAAAAGGGAGAGGCACTCTCTCTGAGGGCTACAGAATCCTCGTTGTTCTTTATTAGCAAGTGACTGTGCTTGTCAGTGTTTAGTATGCTCCATAGACCAGGCACTGTGATATTCTTACAATAACCTGGTAAACTTTCCAATACATACCTTGAATCAGTGGGAAGTTAGAAGCACCAGGATTAGATATTGTGTCTCTGGTCACACAGATAATTCATAATAAGCCAAGGTCCAAATGCAGGCTCACACTGGTCCATGGGTCTGGAGCACTTCCTTCTACCTAAGGCTTCAGAAGAACCCACACAAACACAGCCTTGGCTCCATACTCCTCTGCCCAGTTCTTGAAGCTGTGGTTCACATCATTGTTGAGGGTCTAATAACTAAATGTAGGGGTTGCAGAAATTTGATGACAGGTTCCCAAATGTTCAACGAGCAAAACTGGATTCAAATACATGCTGAGCCTGGGGTGTCTCTGGCAGTGCTCACCCATGCTATGTCCTTGAGTTCACTGCAGTCTTGGTTCTAAACACACAATACTCATTTAATACACATGCACACAATATGCACACTGTGAACTTCACATTGCTGTCACCTCAACAACAACCGGGCTTCCCGAAACACCTCACTCGGACTCAAAACTACCACATGTCGTGAACTGCAGTGTTTTAAAAAAGGTTTATTTTACTTTTATGTATGTGTATATGTATGTAGGCATGTGGGCACCCTTAGAGGCCAGAAAGTGGGTGTTGGATATCCTGGAGTTGGGATTACAGATGGCTGTGAACCACCTGATAGGGGTGCTGGAAACCGAACTCCAGTTCTCTGCAAGAGCATCACTGGTCTCTTGGCAGCCCCAAATTGCAGTATTTTTACTGTTCACACAAACTCTGTTGCTCTTATGGAAACATGAAGATTTCACTATGGAAAATAAAATCTTGGATCAGCTGAGATCTAACTTTTCAAAAACATGATGTTTTTGTGTGCATGTGTGTAGTGGTGTGCATGTGCTAAGCAGAAGACAGTAACCTGCACGAGTCGGTTCTCTCCTGGGAGCAAACTCAGGTCACCCAGGTTGGCAAGAGGTCCTCGCCTACTGAGTAATCTGGCTTGGTCTCAAGCTCTAGTTCTTTATACTAAAAATAAGCACATTTGTGTCAGTTTTAATAAATGGTGAAATCACATGTACCAAATAATTGTTTTAAAGTAAATAGATTTGTTCATGGTTTGTCAGTAACTATTTTTTTTTTTTTTTGCTTTTATATCTGCTTTTATATACTTGTACATACAAGGTCTTATACAAAGCTTCCAGGTGGAAACAGATTGTGAATTTGAGAAGCCTCGGTTGCTGGGCCTTCAGACACTTCCACGAGCTTGTTTTTATTGTTCATAAGCTGCAGATACAGCTACACAGGGGAGATGGTCATATGTTCTTCTAAGTCTAGATTCTTATATCGTGGGTGTCCTGGCTAGTTTTGTGTCAACTTGACACTGGCTGGAGTTATCACAGAGAAAGGAGCTTTAGTTGGGGAAATTCCTCCATGAGATCCAGCTGTAAGGCATTTTCTCAATTAGTGATCAAGGGGGGAAGGTCCCTTGTGGGTGGTGCCATCTCTAGGCTGGTAGTCTTGGGTTCTATAAGAGAGCAAGCTGAGCAAGCCAGGGGAAGCAAGCCAGTAAAGAACATCCCTCCATGGCTTCTGCATCAGCTCCTGCTTTCTGACCTGCTTGAGTTCCAGTCCTGCATCCTTTGGTGATCAACAGCAGTATGGAAGTGTAAGCCGAATAAACCCTTTCCTCCCCAACTGCTTCTTGGCCATGATGTTTGTGCAGGAATAGAAACCCTGACTAAGACAGTGGGTGAGAGACAAGAAGAAGGGATACTGAGCCCACGGGAGGAGGGCATGATGGAGAGGCAGCTTCGTGTAGCTGAGGCCAGCAGAGTGACCGGACTGCTTAGCTGAGAACTGGCTAGCTCTTAAGCAGAGACAACACAGATCTAAGTCTACTGCCGGCTAGAACTTCTGTTACAGCTCTTTATGTCAGCCCGAGGAAAGTATGCATTGCCCCTGGAGCTCCTGATTCTGAATCTTGTTACTACATTTAAGAAATGGTGTCAATAGATATAATCAAACAGAATCCTAAGCAGCCACTGAGCCATCTGTAGACAAATATTGGCTCTGGAAAAGGTACTGCCTGGTAGGAAACCAAAGGCATAGAAATATGTTTTGAGAATCATGTTCCTGGCCTGGATCAGATCCCACGTCAGGGGAGGTTGGCTGAGGACAGAGAGGAAAGAGAAGCCAAGCAGCTTGTTTTTCTTACAGTCACAATGTGACAAGGCAGCGAGGGAAGGCCTGTCTGAGTCCCTGTCACCTCTTTCAAGGGAAAAAGCACACCAGGCTGACTGATGTCTCCTCCAAAACTGGGCTGTTGTGCCTCAACCGGGACATGCTCTCCTGGAAACTGAAGAAAGTGGAGTGCTTTGTTGACCTATCCCAGCTCCCCTGCCGAGGAACGTTCTCTGTTCTCCGTCCCCAGCCTTCTCCCGCTCCTGACAACCCACATCTATATTTCAGCAAGGGTTCCGTAAAACGATTAGCCCATGTGCATGCATGCATGAATGCGTGTGTTTGTACTGTATAAATGTACTTCCTATATTAACTTATACCTAAGAAACAGAACTAACAGCCGGCAGTGCCTCCCCCAGCTGAAAACAGAGTTAATATGTGTTTAACAGCAAAACCCACTGATATGTGAAGGTCTGGCATGCTGCACTTGAGGTCTCCCCAGGCTTTGGAAGTTGTACAGTTGTATCAGTGTATGTCTCAGCCTCTGACACAGCCACTCAACCCAGGGTCGGGGAAGTCAATATTATTGACTTGGGGAGAAGAAGGGACTAAATGTCTCTCACTGTTGTCACATGACCTCTCCAGTATGTAGCTTGAATATCACATCACCATGCATGTGTCTTGACTCTTACAATGTCATAGATTTCCATACTGATTTGACTCATGAATCTGAAATAGAGGAAACAACAGACCCTTCCTTTTGCAGATCTTCAAAGTTTTCTATTAATAAATATTAACACGGTTTTGACTTTTGGGTAAGAATTAATGAATTCTGGAGAGCTACTCTGTCAATGTCAGGAATATATTCACATGGTGCACTTTAATTCACTCAGGCCACACATGTGGGTTTACAACCCCACAGACCTCTTGCAATAGTGCCCTGCAGACCTTTGTCAGAAGGCGTGGCAGTGGCGCTGAAGGGAAGGTGTCTGTTACATCACCTCCCACAGCCCTCTTCAGTGTGGAAACAGACTCCGGGGCCACTCTGTTCAGAATCAGTCCCCAGGGGTAACCTACATCACTACTACTTTTTAAATTTACTATAATAATCATGGTAATGGCACAGCTCCATAAAGAGTCACATAGATTAGTGTTCCAGAAGAGAATGTTCACAGTCAAACCCAAGTCTAGGAGGAATAAATCATCAATTAACAGTGTTTGGAAAACTGCAGTGTGGACATAGCTTTTTTTTAAAAACAACAACAACAACAAAACCAGAAACAAATTCTATATCTTTTGTTTGTTTTGATTTGTTTTTTTTCTAGACAGGGTTTCTCTGTGCTAGGGTTTCTCTGCAGCCTTGGCTGTCTTGTAACTCATTCTGTAGACCAGGCTGGCCTTGAACTCACAGATATCTGACTGCTTCTGCCTCCCAAGTGCTGAGATTAAAGGAATGCTCCACCACTGCCTGGTACAAATTTTATATCTTTTTTTTTTAAAGATTTATTTATTTATTTTATGTGAGTACACTGTAGCTGTCTTCAGAAGAGGACATCAGATCTCATGACAAATGGTTATGAGCCACCATGAGGTGGCTGGGAATTGAACTCAGGACCTCTGGAGGAACAGCCAGCACTCTTAACCACTAAGTCATCTCTCCAGCCCCCAAATCTTAAACTGAAATAACTTTTTGAGTCTTGTGCCTTGGGCTACTTGACTACCCTGACACCTGATACCGGGACACTTTCTGCATATGCTGGATTTATTTTTAAAATCTGCAAAGGTACTAGAAAGATCTATGGGATTTTTCATGTTAAGTGAAAATGAAACAGAAAACCCAGAAATCATTAAATAAGTTATTAATGAACTAATTTATGTAAAGATACCCTGCAAAAGCCATAAAACAGAAAATCAAAAGTCAAACTAGAGAAATATTAGCAACTCACAAGGCAGCACAAAGAACAATTTCCCCTAATATAGAGAGACTATCTAATGCCAATAAAGACTTTGAAAATAATTAGTAGAGGGGCTGGAGAGATGGCTCAGTAATTAACAGAATTTACTGTTTTTGCAGAACGCTCAGGTTTGATTCCCAGGATTCACATAGTGAGTGATTCACAACTATCCATAAGTACAGCTCCAGGAGATCTGATATCCTCTTCTACACTCTGTGGGTACCAAGCACACACGTGGTACATATACATAGATGCAGGAAAGCATTCATATACATAAAATAAAAATAAATCTGAAAAAGTTCAATAGAAAAATGGTACTATGAAGTTGAATAGACTTCACAAAAAATTGAAATATATTAAAATATGCCAGAATTGGTGGTAAGTGCACATGGCTATAATCCTTGTGTCCTGGAGGCTGACGTGGGGAAGACAGGTCAGGGTCATCCTTAGTTACAAAGCAAGTTCAAGCCCAGTCCATGCTCCATGAAACCCTGAGTGTGCCAAAAGGAGGAGGAGGAGGAGGAGGAGGAGGAGGAGGAGGAAGCCACAGCAGCAGCTGTGGTAAAGACAACATCAACTGATGTTTGTTTATTATTTATGTATATGTGCACATAGATGTGCCATGACACCTGTGTGGAGGTCAGAAGACAACTTGCAGGAATTTATTCTAGATTTCCAGCAGAGGAAGACTAGCTGCTACCAACAGTACTAGCAAGCCAGTAAGCCGAGCTCCTCCGTGGCCTCTGCTTCAGTTCCTGCCTCCAGGTTCCTAGCCCGAGTTTCTGCCCTGACTTTTTTTCATGATGGACCATAGTCTTTAAAATGTAATCTCCCTCCACCCCCCCCCCACAAATTCCTTTCATCATAGTGCTTTGTCACAGCATCAGAAAAGCAAATGAGGACCCACCCTTACCTGCGGAGCCATCTCACTGACCCCAAGAAATGTAAAGTTAAACAGCAATGGGCAATTATCCTTAGCCAATAACACATTGTCAATTCACGTTTCTGAGCTGTGGGAGAGTGAAACCCGTCAGAAATTCTGGAAAGACAACCAAGCAATATTTATAAAACTTGTTTAGCATTTAGCACATCAATTCCAAGAATTTATTCGGATATAGCCACTCTGGGAGGAACGGCTTGTCCGCAGTTCCTTGTCATTGTCTTGCCTACTGTTAGGGGGTTTTAGGAGCAGCAAGCGGCTTGCTTCCAAGCAAAGTGCTGAACGAAACTTTATATACCGGCGTGGCACAATAATCTCAAAGTGACGTTTGGGAAACGAGTATGGAGTATGCTACTGAGTGAATAAAAAGGGGAAATATGCACGCAGTTTTTGCTTAACATGTCTAAAACATACCTTGGGGAAGACACATGTCAGAGCCACAAACCACATTTGCATCCCTGCATCCCACAGATGCTCTACAGCCATGTTCTCAGGGTACCTGGGCAGGGCTGAAGCTGTTGTTTATTAGAACATGCAGCCCCTCCTACAACAAGGCCACACTTACTAATAGTGCCATTCCCTATGGGCCTATTGGGGAGGGGAGGATTTTCATTCAAACCACAACAATTTGTGAACACAGCTGACTCAAGACCACAAAAGAAGTTGCCTCGTGATGCGACTGGTTTAGTTTCAAGTGGTAAACCCCAGCGAATGCTTGGATAGTGCTAGGGTTGGCAAGTTTGAGCTCTGTGTTAGGTATCAGGAGTATAGGGAGGGGGCTGGAGAGATGGCTCAGTGGTTAAGAGCACTGACTGCTCTTCTAGAAGTCCTGAGTTCAAATCCCAGCAACCACATGGTGGCTCACAACCATCTTTAATGAGATTTGGTGCCCTCTTCTGGTGTGTCTGAAGACAGCTACAGTGTACTTATATATAATAAATAAATCTTTTAAAAAAGAGGAGTAGAGGGAGGCAAGATCAGTCAGTAGCTGAGGTTAGCGTAAATCTATGTTGAGGTGAGGTCTGCCTAACCCACCCTTTGCCTGAGTAGCTCTACTCGGGTAATGTGAGCCAATGAAGGGACAGTAGATGCGCAGTCCTATGTGCACACTATGTGCTGGAGCTGAGCAATGGTTCTGAGACCCCCATCTTCTAGAAATCTCTACCACGATAGCAAATCTTGCTACACAGGTCCTCTTTGATTCCAATTCAGCATCTCTGGTTCTAGGAAGCTGTCCTGCAGGACCCCTCCACCCATCCCCTGCCACCCATCCCCTGCAGCCCAGAGCAGTGGGCAGCTTTGGATGTGCTGGGAGCAGAGCATTCCAAGCATCGTTGTGGAGTCATCAGGTGAGCAGTCTTGGTAATACTGGAATCCCAGGAGTAAGGTGATCTAGTCCAGCCCAAACTCCCATCTGGGAGGTGTTTAATTTCCAGAAGGAACCTGATCAGGCCGTGGGCCTGGAGAAACCACTCAGAAGAGAGGAGTTTTCTCTAAGGGTGACTCGTGTGTCTTGCTCATGACATTCTAACATATTCATAAAAAAAACAACAAAAAAAAAAAAACAAAAAAAAAAAACACAAAAAAAACCCAAAAAACAAAGTAGAAAGTTATTTTAAAAAGAGGAACAAAGGTCACTTGCCCTTTAGGGACTTTAAGACCCACTCTGAAAGTCTTTAATCTTCCTGTTTTCTATGTGCTGACAACTCTGTCCCACTGCTTCTGTTTCTCTATTTCCCACATGTCAGCAAGGCGTAAATGACCGCAGAGAAGGCACTTCCTGCTTCAGATAAAATTCTACTTTATGGAAAATAGAATTAAGAATTCTTATTTTAAAAAGAGATGCTGGGGTGTGGCTCTCTGGTAGAATCTCTGCCTGGCATGTGTGAAGTCCTGGGTTCAATACCTCTTCCTGCCTCCCCTCCTACCCCCAACCCCCGCCCCCAACCCAGTTTCTGAGAGGGAAAAAGAATTCAGAATTTCTTAAATTCCTCAAAACTCATTCAGTATTGAAATATTGATGTTTTTCTAGCAAAATATCTTACCTCATTTTGCTACTGCCTTTTATATTTTTTGATAGTGAAATTTATTACTTTAGTTGATTTCTCAATGTACTGTTGAATATGATGCCTGTTTTTGTTTGTTTTGTTTTGTTTTTTTGAGACAGGGTTTCTCTGTGTAGCCCTGGCTGTCCTGGAACTCACTCTGTAGACCAGGCTGGCCTCGAACTCCGAGATCCACCTGTCTCTGCCTCCTGAGTGCTGGGATAATGCCAATTTTTTAATGGCAAAAATTTGGTTCCACAGACATTTTATAAAGGAAAAATGGATACGCTTTACAGATTTACATGTTATCCTTGTGCAGGAGCGTCCATCTCTGTATTGCTCCATTTTTAATATATGTTCTGACAAAGTGAGCGTCTGACAGCCACCCGAAAAGCTAAAACTAAGGTCTTCCAGGTAAATTTCATTATTCTATCACTTTCCTCAAACACCTTAAAGAATGTGTCCTACATGGTAAGATGGAGTTCTTCACCCTAACACTCACAACCTAAAGCCTTTCCTTGTCCCTCCCTCCCTCCCTCCCTCCCTCCCTCCTTTCCTTTCCTTTCCTTGTGATCTGAGGATCAAAGCTATATCACTGAGCTACAGCTCAGCCCCTGCTCTTATTTCCTGCCTGTGCTCTCAGTAGAAGCTGGATCCATTTGCTCAAATCCATCTATAAAATGTCTCACATGCTCTTGGTGCTTGATCATCTCTCTGTCCCTTCCACTTGCCCAGTGTTTACAGTTGCTTAACTGTGTAGCTTTGGTCTTATCTCCTTCATAATGGAAGCCCAAAGAGTCAGTGAGCGCTCTCTCTCTCTCTTTCTCTCTCTCTCTCTCTCTCTCTCTCTCTCACACACACACACACACACACACACACCTCCTGTCTCATCTGCCATTTGCCTTGCTGTCTCATGACATGCCTTATATGTTCATTTCCATGACACTATTTATGACGATGCCTGAATTAAGGCCCAGGATCGTATCTATATCCTCCTTAGCATGCCATGGACAAACAGTCACTACTAATTCTCACAGACTAACAATTAAAAGACCCTATCCTGTGATCTCTCCTGCTTTTTTTTTTTTTTTTTTTTTTCATTTCTGTTCTGAAAGAAAGATCTCTCCGTGTAGTGTTATGTGTGGCTTCAGGGTTTCAGTATCAGAAAGGCCATCAGGAAGCCCTTGGCCTGCTGAGAAGGCTCTCTGTGGGGCTTGCCCTTGCTTTGGTTGAAGCCGTGCTGTCCTATGTGCCCTGGCTCACGGTGAACCAACAGAAGGAGCCTTCTCTTTTTTATTCCTCTGCCTAAAACAGACAGGCTTTCCTAGCCACCAAGGGAAGCCAAACGAGAAACAAACACAAAGAAAAAAATTAAAACAGACCCTCTTATAAATTTGGATCCTTAATGTGAGCTCAGACCCAAGGTTTTCAAACCATCTTGTTCCACAAGATGCTTGTAATGTCTGCCGTCAGTTCCCAAGTAAACGCAGCAGCACAGGGTTTAGGCTAAATGATGGGGCTTCTTCCCTCTCCCCAACTCTCTCAAGCTGAAGAGCGGCATTTCACAGCCCGCGACTTGATCACTGACCATATGTCCCCCAGTCACTCTTTCCCTAACGTGCTCATCTGTAAAATGAAGATAATCATGAAGTCGATGTGTGAATTGAAGGACATGACCCAGGTTAAACCGAGAGCACACGGAAGGCTTCCCGTGGATGCCAGCCACAGGACGCCAGCCACCACAGCATTTCACAAGCAAGGGGTGGAGGGGGGATCTGGGGCAGGCAGGACAGGGGGCCTCAATTTCAGCTTCAGCCACCCGTTTTTCACTTCCTAGCAGGTTCTGTCTCCTACGTATGGCTTCTCCTTTCATTCAAAGACATATTCTCCCAGGCACTATGGCTACTTTTAGGAGCTCAGTCTGAAATCAACTAAACAAAATGATGATGTTTTAATACAGTAAAGAACAAAAACACAACAATGACATCTTAATGCATTTCTTACCCTCAGCATAGCAAGAGTTGGTACCCACAGCATCGTCCACACTGTCCTTCTCACAACCCTGAGAAAACTTATTTTCCTCTTTGGGACTCAAGTTCTTTATTTTTAGGGTGGATGCATTCCCAGGTCATCTGTAATATTCTTTCCAATCCTGAGAGTTCTGTTACCCAAGTGGAGAGAGATTTGGGCTGAGTGTAGAACTCCAAGTGAGGGCTATGTTGTAGGGTTCTCTTGGCCTCTTGGTTAAGAGGGGGCCTCAGAGGAAGTAGAACAAGGCAACCATGGGATTCTGATTTATGGGCAGTGGTGGATGTGGTGACGGGGCATGCGGGGGGGGGGGGGAGGTGAAGCACAAACAGGAGAGATTTGAGAATTATTTTTGTCGGGTCCACAGATTCAGTTAAATCTCCCAGGGATTAAATATTTTAGGCATAACCTTGATTCCTACTGTTTCATAATATTTTCTGAAAATTCAAAATGAATAACTTTCGGAGGAAAGAAATCTTTATCTCGAGTTGACCATTCTTATGATCTCATGTCAATGTCCTTTCCCTTGTTAAACACCAGAGTTGTTATTTTGTTGTAAAGTTGGAAGAGGAAGTCTCCCTATTAGGTGGTGTACCTAGGGTGGCTGAAACTGGAATCCAGACACCTGCCCATCTCAGACTTGGTCTGGCCCCCCTCAGCTCCTTACTTAGCATGGCTTGTGAAGTGCTGCGGCTAGTGTCCCCTGAAAGTGTCCCCATATGCTATGGCTTTGCCCAGGCTGTCTCAGATCTGCCCACTGCCCACTTCTTCCTCACTTTCCCTGTCTCACCACTTACCTATCAGCTCATCTTCCTATCCGGGTCTCAGACATACAGAATATTTTGTCAGATCTTCAACAACTGTCATTTGTCACAGGCCTGAACGGTAGAAATCTGTTTGTTTGTGGTGATAGGGATCATGTAGAATTGTGACAAAATAAAATAAAAATAAAAACCCAACTAGTATCAGCTCTGCAAAAAACAAAACAAAAGTCCAGAAAACCACAATTGTTTTGTCTATCTTAACCAAAGGATGCTCCCCACTTTTCTCCTGATGAGAACTGTAGCAATGCATCTGATAATGGACTCTGGCTCCGTCCCCAGGCACCCATGGGGCCTATGTGCCACGCTTTAGGTTTTACCACCAGTTTGAACAGAGGTAGTAACTATATAGCACCAACTTCAGAGTGAAAAATTAATCTCCACCACACTTCCCTGAAGGCAATGCTTTAAGACCGTATACTAGCTTAATTTTTGTTGAAGGGAATTTAAAACTTTGCTAACAAATGCATTTAAAAATAAAGCAGGCAGGGAATAGTTTATGTGCGTTTCATAGATGGGAAAACAGCAGCTAAGGTAATAGACTTAAATAGTGGCCGAGCAGGGACCAGAGCTGAAATGTTCTCATTTCCAGACCAGATGTTCCCAGAGAAAGGCAGTTACTGCTATTTCCCCCTTGTTGGAGATGCCTGATTTCCACAGCAGTAAGATAACCAGCATATACCCAACAGAGTCATTGGTTCTGTAATTTTAGACTTGGCGGGACCTTAGGGACCACCTTACTCATCAGTTCTGTAGAAGGCCTTACGGAGGGTCCAACCTCTTGGAGTCTCTCAGTCTGGGGCGAAGCTGACTGCCTACTGACTCCCACTGCAGCCAGCAGCAGCTTTTCTTTTTAAATCTCTTATCTGCTTTGCATATTAATGATCCACAGAAGACTCCCTTGAAAAAGACAAGCTAGACAGTCCCATCTACAGAAATGGAAAGGTGTTTTGACATAATTGTTTCGAAGCAAGGACATTGGAGGGTGTACCAACCAATACACAAGATAATAAGTTATCTTGGACCAAGCTTATCTGGTGACTGTGACATCCCACTTCAAGCTGCTGCCCTTTCTGAGTTGATGCACCTCTTTTTTTTTTTCTGTCTACCATCAGCAAAAGGGTACAGAAAATACCCTAAGTAAGCAAGAAGTTGTAGAATTGGTTCATGAGTAAGAAAATATTCTCTTTTAAAACAATAATAGTATGCACATCCATGAGCCTCGGTGCCCACATGGAGGTCAGAGCATAATTTGTGGGAGTCAGTTCTCTCAGCGCCTGGCAGCAGGCACCTTAACCCAATAAGCCATCTTGCCAACTCTGGTGGAAAATTTCAAATATCCTGCCTTTTAACTCTTCATGTTCTAACTCCCAATAGGGTGTAGCCAAGAGCAGCTAGTTGTGAGCAAAATTATGGATTTGTTTTAAAGGCAGCAAGAACATTCTTAATTGATATAAATATTAGAATAGTTCTAAGACTGAGGATACCAATTAAATGAAAGATGTAGGCAATATAACAATTTATACTTATCAACTTCTTTATTGCAAGTTATTAGTAAACTATGCAGAAGGGTACAGGCTTTAGAATGAGATATTAAGATATTAAGATATTACATAGTCTCAGAACCTGGTTGCTGGGAAACCCCCGAGATAAACCCACCTACCCAACTGGTACTCAGTTTTGGCATCTGTAGAATAAAACTTGTAAAGACTGAGTGTAACACCATACTCTGTTTATAGAGAGAATCTCTTAGAAGCATCACCTGTCAATAAAATGTCAATGGCCATTGAGCTGTGGCAGGAAATAGGAGGTGGGACATTAGCAGAAAGAGAGAGGATTCTGGGAAATAGTAAGAGATCAAAGAGAGCTATGGAGATGTAAGGCCCAAAGAGCCTTATGTCCAGGATGTCCCACTCACAGAAACACAGAGACAGAGATCGATGCAATAAGCAAGAGGTTTACTGATCCAGTGCGCCAGGGCCATCCTGCAATGGGGCAGAGGCAATCCAGAATCTCCCAAGCACACACCTTTTATACAATTTAAGAGTAGGCCTTGATAACAACATGAGTTGGTTTAAGCCCATTGTTGGCTGGAGCTGACCTTTTCATTCCCCCCTTTAGAAATGGTAATTAGTCTCTCCCTTCCAGAGAGGCAAGTGTCTTTTCATGACCTTCCCTAAGCAGTATTGATGGCCCAGGTGAGGAAGAGGGAACTGAAACATTCTTGGTCATTATCTGCACCTGCCTTGCTGTTGGGGCTTCCTTGTAAAGCTTGTTTTGCTGGGTCATTCTGTGACGGGAGTGTTCCTCACAACCTTCTAGCAGAAGGTCCCCAGCTTGCTATTCTAGCAAGGTCTTTCAGGTCATCTTATGTTCTCTAAGGTCACACATTCCCACAGAGGAACAAGATGAGATACAAACAGAGGAGATGGATGAAAACCAGTAGGTCAAGGAACTTGGAGAGACTCTGAGGGAGACGCTGAGGAGAAGCAGCAGCAGGAGAGGTAACTAACCAAGTGGTAAACATAGAATAGATTAAATGGTTAAAAAAAAGTTAAGAGCTAGTCAGGGATGAGCCAAAGTTTGTGGCATAGGCATTTAATAATAACTAATTAGTCCCAGAGTTGTCATTCCAGGAGCTGGAGCTGGGAAAGGAAAAACAGAATTTAATATATTTTAACATCTGTACTTAGCTCTTCCTCATCACACTTGAATCTCCTTCCATTCTCTTTTCTGAAATGTTGAATATAAGTGGCTACCCCCATCCTTAACTCCTTTGCAATCTTGCTGTGCTGCAAGCTCATGATCTTTCTGCCTCAACCTCCCAGGTGCTGGGATTATAGGGACATGACAGTCTACCAGTTTGGTCTAGTTTTGTTGTTGTTGTTCTATCCTCTGCACCAGCAGCAAATGCTCCTAGCTGCTAAGCCATCCCCCCACTTCCTTCCTTCCACTCCTATTCCCCATTCCCATTCCCCACTCTCATTCCCCTATTCCCCAGTTCAACCTTTTCATTCACTGAGTGTTACTTTTAGCACCGACAAGTACATGCTATGCATATGGTATGTTACTTCTCCTGAGGTTTGAATGTGAAATACCAACATAGACATGGGCTCATGTGCTTGAGCCCAATAGTCCCCAGCGGGGGGCGCTGTTCAGGAGGGTTGTGGAAGCTTTAATAAGTGGGGCAGGACTGAAGAAGCGAGTCACTAGAGGGAGCCTTGAGGTTGGATAGTCCCACTCTCCTTTCTGTTTATTCTGCTTTCGGACTGCAGAAGGGATCACACCAGTTGCCTTCAGCTCCATGGAGGACCATATCCCTTCCAACTGTAAGCCAAAGAAAACCATCTCTCAAGTGGTTCTCTGATGGGCGCGTTGCCAGAGCAATGAGAAAAATAACTAATACTCTTGGGAGTGATGATTTCATTAGCAACTGACTTACAACCAGCTAACTGCTCATGTATTACAGTGAAAGAGGAAAAAAAAAAGCCCAACAGGGCCTCAGGCCATCCACCAGGAGACCTTCATTATTATTCTTCCACATGTGAATAGGAATTTGTTAAAAAGCCGGAGTGTGGTGGTGCATGCCTTTAATCCCAGCACTTGGGAGGCAGAGGCAGGTGGATTTCTAAGTTCGAGGCCAGCCTGGTCTACAAAGCAAGTTCCAGGACAGCCAGGGCTAGACAGAGAAACCCTGTCTCAAAAAGCAAAAACAAAAACAAACAAACAAAAAGAAACTTGTTAAAAAGGAAAAAAATGTTTTTCCAACAGGTCATAAATTAATGGAGCTGCGGTGCTGGGTAAACTACCATTTCTCAGATTTGGTCCCTTCACTCAGACAAATTCAGAGAGCTGTGTTTCTTCATGGATGCAGCGTTTTGCATCCCCTGTGATATGGCAGGCATCAGTTTGGTTGATGACATTATCATAGAGAACAAGACAGCAATGTTTCTTTCTTTATGGAGTGGTATTTAATAAGGACATACATGCTAATCAAGTAAGGTTATAGATATGTTTTTAGGTAGTGATAAAAACATTCAGTGAGTCCATCAGCAAATTTTGCCTCAGCAGGACAAACCACCAGGTCATGTATGTAATGAAGTATAAGGTTTTCTTACTGAATTAGTTCAGTACATAGCTCACAGGAGGATGCATTCCTTCTTTACATAAATGTGACTACCCACTGAGCTACCTCTTCCTCCCCCTCCCCCATGACTTCTTTTGTGTGTGAGAATGGTATATATGTGTACGTAGGTGTGCACTCATGGACGCCAGATGACGTTGCTGTCCTGCTGTGTCTTGATATTCGTGATCCCTTGAGACAGAGACTCTCACTGAACCTGACCCAGCGAGTCCCAGACATCCCCACTCCCCATAGTGCTGGGATTACAGATGTTCTTAGCCATACTTGTGTGTGTGTGTGTGTGTGTGTGTGTGTGTGTGTGTGTGTATGTGTATGTGTGTGTGTGTGTGTGTTGTTTCATGTGTGTGTGTGTTATTTCAGATTCAGAGCCTCATGCTGGTATAAAAAGACTCTCATTCACTGAGTCATCTATCCAGGTCAGATATATGACTCATAAAAAAACAGACCTACCATAATGATAGGAAATCTAAAAGAAAGTCCTTGTAAAACCTTAACAGAATTGAGAGAACTGTATTAGGAAATATGTCTGCTTCATATGTGGAAGATGTAAGAATCAATATGGGCAAGGGTGGGGAACTGGCTCAGTGGACATGACACTGGCTGTTATAAGCATGAGGACCCAAGTTCAAGTCTAAAGGTCCCATGTAAAACCACTAGCCACCATCTGTGACCAACGTACTCCCACTGAGGGATTTGAGGCAAAGACAAGAGAACCAGAAGCTCTGGGCCAGCCAGCCTAGTGTAGGTGTACGGCATGGTGGCAAACATCAGAAAGACTCTGCCTTACACAAGGTGCTGGCTTGGACTGACACTGGAAACTGTCCCATGTCCTCTATGGTGTGCTGTAGTATATGCATGTCTACAGACATACATGCACACACATCCTATACCTCCCCCCACCTCTCTCTCTCTCTCTCTCTCTCTCTCTCTCTCTCTCTCTCACACACACACACACACACACACACACACACACTGAGCTGGCTGTGTCAAGCCCTAATGAAAAGCAAATATAGCTGATAGGTTATGGAGGGGGAATTTCCTGACAGTATGCTGACAGTAAGAACTATCACAGAAGGTTGCCAGTCTACACTTTGCACAAAGATTGCTTCTACAAGGACAGCTGTCCAGTAAGCCTTTGTTCAGCCTAGGCTGGCACCATCTTGCTTATTAATTCTTGTGGCCAAGAATGATCACTTCAAAATGAAGTACACAGCACTCCTCATGTCGCCTTGTTTCCCTTTACCCCGCCCCCTGTGACAGGTTTCCATGGTTTCTGCCCCACTGCTTGTTTTATGCTGCAATGCTCCCCGACTGCTCACAATCCAGCATTTCTACACTGCTCTGTAGAGAGCTTTTGTGATTTAAGTTGATGCAGGTGAACTAGAAACATTCAGTAATAGTGATGGAATATGATGGGAATTTTTTGTTTTGTTTTGTTTTGTTTTGTTTTTTGGTCACACATTGGGAAGTTGGAGCCCAGTTACATCAGGGATAGCCTGGCACCACTGTGCCTCAGACTTTGCTGCCATAGCCTTTGCTCTTCTTGTCAGTCACTTCATGGCCACACATCGGCAGGTAGATGTGCACAACTCTGCATCAGTTGCGGGCAGAAGGGAGGTAAAGGGAAACATGGAGTTGCCAATTTAGCTTGACTCCTTTTAGAGAGCTTTCTTGAGCCCTCATCTAGAAATTCCACTTACAGCTACTTCTTAGCTGAAACTAGACCGCTCTGGCATTTTTCAGCTGGGCACATGCCTACACTCAACAAATCCAAAACTACATGACTAGGAGATGATGGAGGGTGGACCTCGTCCAGTGAGCTAGCAGCGTACAGCACAGGGTAGGCCAAATGTTATTAAAATAAAGTCTCAGCATCTGGAAGACAAGTATTTATCATGGAAGGTGATTACAACACAGTATTTGACATGTATCCCCCTATATAGCAAATATCACAGGGCAGACAAATGATCTCCCCCCAAAGCTTTACCTCTCCAAATCTATTTGCTTGTGCTCTGCCTGTTACTGTCTCAGCAAGGCCCGCCTATCACCCAACCCCAAGGCACTCTTTGAATCCTACTCATCTTAAATGATTTCCTATCTTATTTCTCAGTGTAGGTCTGAGAATTCGCATAAGCAAATCAACCAGTGGAAGAAATAAGTAGCTAAGGAACCACGTTGGGATAGAAGGGTAAGGAGTTTTGAGAAGCACATGTAGACACCGAGGGTCCGGGACTGTAGAAAGGCAGTCAGCACTGGGTGTTCTTGATCTTGTGCTCTCCAGGGACCTAAATACCTATATATAGTCTGGTTGGAAGGTTTACTGAAATTCATTAAGCACAACGTAGCTGTAATGCATATGCAGGCGTGTGCCAAGTCAGGGTTGATGCTTGGACGAATGCCAAGGACTCCTGCATATACAACCTCATCTTATATTCAGAGATACTGTAGGGCAAAGCAACATGCAGGAATGTGGGCACAGTGGCCTTGCACAGATCTGAAGAAGCCGAGGGACATCTGTGTACAGCTGTGGTCAAAAGAGAGGAAGATAGGAAGTGGAGAGGAACAGGCCATCTAGCCACCACTGCCCCTTCGGGACCTAACTTTCTTGGGTTAAAAGCTGGATATAAACATTGTTAACCAGCTCCTAAGTAATTCTTAGGGACATTGAGGTTTTAAGAACCGCAGAGGCCAGGCCACACAGACGGGCCCCATTTCGATTCTTTGGGGAGGTTGTTTGTTTTAAAATTAGGAATGGATAATTAAAAAAAAATGCTTTCTTCGAAGAGAACATGCTTTACATAGATGGTTAGAAACTTGAATAGGACACAAGGTATGACTTAGAAAAGATTGCAGCAAAGGTGGTGGGATATCATCTCCAAGATGAGTAAATAAAGCAACAGCTTCTAGCTTTTTCGCCCTCTCTTGCTTCCTTCGAGGGAATTCTGTGACAGAGCGTTCCCTGTGGCAAAGAGCTGCAGAAAGCCTCTGGATAATATCTGGTGTCTTAGTTAAGGTTTTCTTGCTGTGAAGAGACACCATGACCGAGACAACCCTTATAAAGGAAAATATTTAATTGGGCTTGGCTCCAGTTTTAGAGGTTCAGTCCATTATTGACATGATGGTGTGTGGGCAGACATGATGCTAGAGAAGGAGCTGAGAGTTCTACATCTTAATCTGCAGAAAGGGACTGAGACACACTGGCCAAATTTGAGCTTCTTAGACCTCAAAGTCCACCCCCAATGACCCACCTCCTCCAACAAGGCCACACCCCCTAATCCTACCAATTCTTCTAAACAGTTACACTCCCTGGTGACTAAGTAATCAAACATATGAGCCTATGGGGACCCTTCTCATTCAAGCCACCACAGACCTAGACTGACCTTGAACTCACTGTATATATAGCAGGAGGTGAGAATGACCTTTTGACCCCCTGCTTCCCAGGGCTGGACCTGCATGCATGTGCTGCCATGCTTGACTTACCAAAAATTAGAATCATTTGGGAGTTTTACACACACACTTGGGCTCACCATTGGGGGGGGCACTAGGGGAAGGGGTTGCATGTAGTTTTCTTTTTTCTTTTCTTTTCTTTTCTTTCTTTCTTTCTTTTTTTGTTTGTTTTGTTTTTTTTTTTGTTGTTGTTTTTTTTTCGAGACTGGGTTTCTCTATGTAGCCCTGGCTGTCCTGGAACTCACTCTGTAGACCGGGCTGGCCTCAAACTCAGAAATCCGCCTGCCTCTGCCTCCTGAGTGCTGGGATTAAAGGCACGCGCCACCACGCCCGACTGGCAAGTAATTTTCATGTTCAAAATTATCCAGGTGATGTTGATGCTACTAGTTCTAAGACCACACTTAGGAAATACTGCACAGGACACTGGTTTCTGCAGTTTCCTGCGGTAGGGGGAGAGCAGCACTTCCAGGCCACTTAGTGCATCAAGACAGCAAAACTAAAGGACTCAGTGCATCAAGACAGCACAACCTAAGGGAAGCTGGCTTTAGGGAGGGCTCTTGGTCATTAGGAGGTGATTGGTGTTCTGGGGAAAGGAGCTTCATACACTAAAGAAATTAAACAGGAGCTATTGATCCTGATTTCAAGGGCTTTCCTTTAAATGTTACAGCTTAAAACTCAATCTAGCTGTAGAGGGAGAATTGTGTTGTAATCAAGCTATGAGAACGGAATAGCCTCACAGGCAGGTTCACTGGGTATCAGTGAGAGAGACCAGACAGGGTCTGAAATCAGTTGAACTCAGGTCTGATCTGCTGTCAGCCAGGTGCCCTGAGCTCCCTTTACAGCTGTTTAATTATATGCACATTTACTCACCTGATAGAATGGTTTAGGGGTTTCTAGAAGCCCAACTCACTCCAGGATCTTAGCTAGAGACCCTGAAAGCCATTCAGAGCATTTCTCATTTGTGCCTGATCTGACTTTTGCCATTTTAGAACATACCACGGTTTTCCCTGTTGGCAGCCATCAAATTTACTTTCCAAGTTGAAAATTATTAAAGTGGTTAGAAGAAGACATGGTTGTCCTTACTCTCCATCTGTTTTTAAAGTTCATTTGTTTTCTTGCTGTCCCAGAGGCTGTGATATTAATAGAATGCTTTCCAAAAACACAAGGTCCCAAGCCTGCAGAAGTGGCAGAGCAGCTGGGACAGGGTCCTTCCTACAGGCCTACATGTGCACCCAGGAGGTGGTGCTGATCCTCAGTGCTCTGTGCATCTTCCATGACAGAGGAGAGCTTGCCTTCAGGAAGTGTCTGATACTGGGACTCAGGTGAGATCTCCATTTTCTCTCCAGTGAATATGTAAGGTGGGTCCACTCAAGAGCACACAGGCCACACAAGTGGCAGAGCAGCTGGGACAGGGTCCCACAGGCTGGGGCCACATCTACACCCAGGAGGTGGGTCTGTTTCACAGCCCTCTGTGCACCGGTCTTACCAGGAGATAACTGGTCTCCCAGGTGTGCTGACACAGGCTTACAGACACACAGGAAGAACAAACTCCATCCAGAGATAGCAAGAACATCTAACAACAGAGATTACCAGATTTTGAAAGGTAAATGCAAGCATCTTACCAACAGAAACCAAGACGACTTGGCATCATCAGAACCCAGCACTCCACCACAGCAAGTTCTGGATACCCCAACACACCAGAAAAGCAAGATTAGGATTTAAAATCATATTACATGATGCTGGTAGAGGATTTTTTAAAAGGACATAAATAACTTCCTTAGAGAAATACAGGAGAACACAGGTAAACAGGTAGAAGCCCTTAAAGAGGAAACACAAAAATCCCTTAAAGAATTACAGAAAAACACAACCAAACAGGTGAAGACTTGAACAAAACTATCCAGGATCTAAAAATGGCAGTAGAAAGAATAAAGAAATCACAAAGAGAGACAACTCTAGAGATAGAAAACCTAGGAAAGAAATCAGAAGCCATAGCTGTAAGCATCACCAACAGAATACAAAAGATAGAAGAAAGAATCTCAAGTAAAGAAGATTGCATAGAAAACATGGTCACGCCTGGCATGGTGGTACACATCTTTAATCCCAGCACTCAGGAGGCAGAGGCAGGCGGATTTCTGAGTTCGGGGCCAGCCTGGTATACAAAGTGAGTTCCAGGACAGCCAGGGCTGTACAGAAAAACCCTGTCTTGAAAAAAAAAGAAAGAAAGAAAGAAAGAAAGAAAGAAAGAAAGAAAGAAAAGAAAACATGCATACAGCAATCAAAGAAAATGCAAAATGCAAAAAGATCCTAACTCAAAACATCCAGGAAATCCAGGACACAATGAGAAGACCAAACATAAGGATAATAGATATAGAAGAGAATGAAGATTTTTCAACTTAAAGGGCCAGTAAATATCTTCAACAAAATCATAGAAGAAAACTTCCCTAGCCTAAAGAAAGAGATGCCCATGAACATACAAGAAGCCTACAGAACTCCAAGTAGTTTGGAAAAAAGAAAGAAAGAAAGAAGAAAGAAAGAAAGAAAGAAAGAAAGAAAGAAAGAAAGAAAGAAAGAAAGAAAAAAGAAATTCCTCCTGTCACATAATAATCAAAACATCAAATGCACAAAACAAAGAAAGACTATTAAAAGCAGTAAGGGAAAAAGATCAAGTAACATATAAAGGCAGACCTATTAGAATTACACCTGACTTCTCATCAGAGATTGTGAAAGCCAGAAGATCCTGGAGAGATGTCNNAGAGACCCTAAGAGAACACAAATACCAGACCAGGCTACTATACCCAGCAAAACTCTCAATTACCATAGTTGGAGAAACCAAAATGTTCAATGACAAAACCAAATTTATACAATATCTTTCCATGAATCTAGCCCTTCAAAGGATAATA
>NC_034607.1:53985385-53992949 GCF_900095145.1 Mus pahari
TGGTTCCTCAGAAAACTGGACATAGTACTACTGGTAGATGCAGCAATACCCAAAAGATGCTCCAGCATGTAATAAGGACATATGCTCCACTATGTTCATAGCAGCCTTATTTATAATAGCCAAGAGCTGGAAAGAACCCAGATGTCCTTCAACAGAGGAATGGATATAGAAAATGTTATACATTTACACAATGGAGTACTTCTGAGCTATTAAAAACAATTAATTTATGAAATTCTTAGATAAATGGATGGATCTGAAGGATGTTATCCTAAGTGAGGTATCCCAACCATAAAAGAACACACATGATGCACACTCACTGATAAATGGATATTAGCCCAGAAGCTTGGAATACCCAAGATACAATTTGCAAAACACATGAAACTCAAGAAGAAGGTAAATCAAAGTATGTATACTTCAATGCTTCTTAGAAGGGGGAACAAAATACCCATGGGAGGAGTTACAGAGACAAAGTGTGGAGCAGGGACTGAAGGAGTGACCATCTAGAGACTCCCCCACCTGGGGATCCATCCCATAACAACCACCAAAATCAGATACTACTGTGGATGCCAACAAGGGCTTGCTGACATTGCTGATATAGCTGTCTGTGGGGAATTGCAGGCTGGTCTCCAGTTGAGCTCAGGTCTGAATCCTGGGAATAGTCATAATTCACCTAAATGACACGGTAGGCGCTCCCTCATGCTCCTGGAACTCTGGCCTCTGCCTAAGTTACCACCTCCCACACCCCCACAAAAGAAGCATGGTTAGTAGTCAAGTAGGCAATGGCCCAACCTTCTGACCTTCAGGCTAAACTCCTCCCCAGTTACCTAGCAACAGTAAAGATCCTAAAAAGGGCTGTTCAGCCCCACCTCTCTCTCTTACCTCTTATGCTCTTACTTGTCTCCTTCTTACTCCCCCTTTGTCTTCTCTCCTCTTTCCCTCCTCTCTCTTTCTCTCTAGCCTTCTCTCTCTCTCTCTCTCTCTCTCTCTCTCTCTCTCTCTCTCTCTCTCTCTGCGTTTCTATGATAAAGCTCTTAAACCATAGAGTCTCTGCTCATCAAGGCTGTGTGCACTCTCGCAGGTGTTGGGAACCTCTTCCCTCATCTCTCTCTCCTATAACCCTGGGGCTTTAGCAAGGTAGCTCCAGGGCTCCTCAGGTAGGGCTGCGCCTTGGCCACCCCTTGAAGAGTGGGATAGAGGAATGCCCACCCAGGGATGAGTGGAAGGTAGATAGCAGCCCTCCCATGCCTGACTGACCAGAGTGTAGGTGAACTCTGGCGGGATGTGGGCCTTTTCCCTTCCCTGTCTTCCCCAAGCCCCACCCCCCCTTTTTAGTTCCCACAGCTGTCTCCTGAGAGGCTCTGCCAGTGCCTGACAAATATAGAAGTGGATTCTCACAGCCATCCATTGGATGGAGCACAGGGTCCCCAATGAAGGAACTAGAGAAAGGACCCAAGGAGCTGAAGGGCTCTGCAGCCCCATAGGAGGAACAACAATATGAACTAACCAGTACCCCCAGAGCTCCCTGGGACTAAACCACCAACCAGAGAAAACACATGGTGGGACTCATGGCTCTAGCTATATATGTAGGAGAGGATGGCCTAGTCAGTCATCAGTGGGAGGAGAGGCCCTTAGTCCTGTGAAGGTTCTATGCCCCAGTATAGGGGAATGCCAGTGGGTGGATTGGTGAGTGGGGGGGGAAGGGGGGTAGAGGAGATAGGGGGTTTTTGAAGGGGAAACTAGCAAAGGGATAACATTTGAAATGTAAATAAAGAAAATATCTAATAAAGAACAAAAAAAAACCCACAAACACCCAGAGCCACCACTTCCAGGTCTGTAGCAGCAGGAGTCAGCAATGGTGGTGCACGTGGTAAGAATAAATTGTTATCTGTGTGCTGGCGTGCTCTTGGAGGACTGGGTTACTTGTGTACTTTCTGAAAGGGAAAATTCTATAGATTCGAGGTTTAAAAGTGTAAAATGGTAAAAGGTAGTTTCAAACTTAAAAGACTCAGGGCTGAACACTGTGAAAAACAAGTCCAGGCAAGTCCAGGCATGACGGGGGCCCGCCATGCCGCTAGGACTAACAGACCATAAAGATAAAAGAAAGGAATGCAGGAACTAGCCCGAGCTATCGAGGCTGACTCAACGGCCATCTGGTAGGGTGGTGCCTCCCTTAGCTTACTAAGAGTCATACATTAACCAGACCTCCTGCTGTCCCCGAGAAATCTCAGTCCCTTAAAAATTCTTAAACGTTTTAGCCTGCACGTACTATTCTGCTGACTTGTAATCACCTTGCTATGTTTGAATAAGCCAATCACATGTAATCGCACCAATTCTCCCCATCCCTTGACCCTTACCCTTTAAAAACCCCTAGCCTTTGAGTTTCGGGGTCGACTCCCTCTGTCTCCTGTGTGAGATATGAGTCGACCTGGAGCTCCGCCATTAAACTGCCTCGTGCATTTGCATCAAGAAGGCCTGTCTGTCGTGTTTCTCTGGGACGCCCTGACTTCCGTGACCTGACTTAAGAGGGTTAACCAAGAGAGGGCCCTACACTTTCCTTATAATCCTTTCAAATAATCCAAGAGTTGTGATGTGGCTAGGACAATGCCCAAGTGACAATTTCAGGTTTCAGCTTGTTTTTTTTTTTTTTTCTATTTGGGCCCTGGCTGCCTTCCAGCAATTTCCAGTATCAATATAGTACCTTCAGGACCAACTTTGTCAAAGTCCTGTTCAGAAATATCTGTGGCTGACATCCACGGAAAGGAGAGAGAATAAAATAGCATGGGGGTGTGAGGGCCAAATTCACATTTTAAGTTTGAATTAGTGTGTCTAAGAGATCCATAAAACAAAAACGCCTCTAACCTGTAACCCCCTTGCCCAAAGAGAGACACTTCCCGAGATGCTGGAGGCCACTGTTAAGGGAGAGAACAAGCCACGAGTTTCTCCTCTAAAGAAATTCCTTGACTGAACTGCACTGAATGTGCTTGCTCACACTTAGCAGAAGGTACATGGGCAGGAAACACATCAGGATGTTTCTGGCCACCAATTGGATGTAGGCGGGAGGTACATAGGCTGGAAATTCACCAGGCTATATGCTTGCCTCTGATTGGACTTGATAGGAAATATGGGTTATGCCTTTTTAAGCCTCTGCACAATGTGGACATTTTCTGGGAACCCAGAAATGGACCTGGCCAGAGTCTATCATCCTGGCCAGTATTTAATTAAAGCTTGCTTTAAATTTGGCTCAAAATTGTGGCAATTTTCTTACTCTTGCCCAGCCAGATTAACAGGGGAAGATAGAAACTTGCCTTCCAAAGGCTTCTAACCTATCACAAAAAGGAGCATTTGTGAACAACACAAGCAGGCTGATAAAAAGTTCACAGTAAAGGGTAGGTGAGATGGCTCAGCAGGTAAAGACACTGCTCAGTCCCGGGGAACTTGCTTGTCGTGGCTTGAATGTCCCTTGAAAACCATTGTTGCAGTATTAAAAGGTGGAACTTCAAAGAAATTTATGAACTGTGTGTTGAAGTGAGCCCCTAATGAGTAGAGTGAGCTTGGCCTTTGGTCCTGTGTCCCATGCACACAGCTGCCCCTCTGCCAGTGCATCCTCACCAGAGGTGGGTGTGAGCCTCTTACACTTCCCAGACTCCCAAACCCTGAACCAAATAACCGTCTACTCTGTACCGCTGTCCAGTGTGCCGTATTCTGTGAGATCAACAGAAAGAATGCAGTGCTGAGCGCTGCTGAGCGCACGTGTACACTGTGAGCAAAGCAACTGTCTGCTCCAGTCTTCGGATCTGACTTCACATTCTTACATAAAACCCTAAGCTAAGCCTGGGCTACCCTGATCGCACATCCAGTTCCAGGGCAGTGACTCTTAAAAAAAAAAAAAAAAAAAAAAAAGAGGAAAAAGCAAAACTTTAGGCTGAACTAAAGCTAAAGCAAGCACTCTTTAAAACTGAAGCCCAAAGCCTTTAGGTCCAGCAACGATAATAGGGTATTGAGTGGCCCATTCACAATACACTAAAGCCAGTTTCCTTTCCCACCATGCCCCTGGGCTAATGTTAATGTGTTTTTCTTGTATGTGTAGGTTTCAGGGTCAGCCAGCTCTAGTCTCTCTGGAATCAGCCGTCCTTGTCAGATTCCAAGCCCACAGGTAACCCAAAGCTTTCAAAGGTGTAGTTTTCCTTGGGTCTTTACATTCTCATACTGTTTGTTTCCTCACTTTTATTAATCATCCCTGATCTTGGTAAGTGCACGTGCACACACACACACATACATACACACATACACACATACAGCCACCACCACCACACATATACACACTCCCTTCAATCATGTTGCTTACATCTACTTTGAAGGTCTTCCAGCTAACCTTTTGCCTGACCCCACCCCACAATTTCCTCTGGTTTGTTATTTAACAGACTAGCAAAATAATTGACGTAGATCATTTGCTTCCTTCCTACTGAAAGCACTTCACTGCTGCCACAGCTCTTTCAGAGCCTCCTGCAGGTTCTGTCTTAGAACATGGATAAAGAACACTGGCGGCATATTCAAATCCTGCACTTGGAGCCATTTGCTGGGGGAACGGGATAGGGAGGAATTGCAAACTCAGCAGCAGTGGTCTGATACAGTTGCCTGTGAGCACCTGCAACACTGAGGTTTAAAGATAATGAATTGCTTTCCAGGGAAGGCCTTTGATACTGTTAATAATTAGCAAAACATTTCATTCTTCCAGCTAGTGTGTCACTTATTTCTGTGAAGAGGCTATTCTAAAATGGTTTCATTGTTTTCCTCTAACAGTATCTGCTTTTATCAGTTATTGACCATCTAACCTTAAGGAAATGCAAAGTCAAAAGATCCCACAATTAGTGAACTCTGCATGTTGCCCCTCTCTTCCCTTCCCTGCCTCTCTCTTTTGAGACAGATTCATACAATATAGCCCTAGTTCAGTGGTTCTCAACTTCTCTACTGCTGTGACCCTTTAATATAATTCCTTATGTTGTGGTGATCCCATAACCTCAAAAATATTTCATTGCTATTTCATAACTGTAATTTGCTACTGTTATGAATCATAATGTAAATATTATATGTAGGATATCTGTTATGCATCTCCTGTGAAAGGGTCATTCAACCCCCCAAATGGTTCAGAACCACTACCCTAGTTGGTCGAGAACTCATTATACATAAACAGGCTAGCTTTAGGGAAACAGTGATTCCCCTGTCTCTGCCTCCCCAGTGCTGGAATCACGGTGTGAACCACTTCACTCAACTTAGAAAGTTTATTTAGGAAGGTAGTTGAGCGAAAGACTTCTAGACATATATAGACAGACGCTGTGCTGAGAATGTCCTTGGATTTCCCAAAGCAGAGAAGGTCTGAGTGTCTCTATTTTCTCAAGGAGCCTCAACATCATTCCCCATAGGCCACCCATAAATCCTAAGTTGTCTCTCCTGCTTCGCTTTTTTTCTCTGGGCTCTGGATCTAGGGCTTTCCCCTGAAATCTCCAGTTCCTCCCTGGAACATCCCTAATGTTTAGCTCCTCATCATACCTGAACTGTGCTGAAGAAATTCCCAGTGTAAGAATGGGAACTGCCACAGTTCCCCAAGCCACTTCTCCTCATGACTAGCAATTCCCAGTGTAAAGATGGGAACTACCACAGTTCCCCAAGCCACTTCTCCTCATGACTAGCTATGAATTTGGAAGACGATTAGAGTCTGAGATGCTAGATGGACCAACAGACCAGAACTTTGTGTCCTAGACATTCAAACTGGCCACTAGCTATTGTTGATAATGACAGAAGCACAGGTTAGTATGTTCTGTGACTGCGGGGTCTGAATATGAGCTCAGTACCAGGAGATGTGACTGTCACCCCATGCTCACCATTAATTACAAGTCGAATTATAGAACTGCTCAGTTGAACTGTGTTGAGTAGAGGAATCTTCTGTTCAGAGTCAGGGTGGGGTGTGAAAGAGTAATGCCACAGTCATTTTTAGTTTCTCAAATTTAGAGATATTGTATGTTTTGATCCACATGAAAATGCAATATTCCTTGAAATACAAACAGTTCGTCTTTCAGCAGAGACCAACACAGACTGGAGAAAGAAACACCAAGGCTGGGGAAGGAGGAAAAGGGACACAGATTTTGTTCCTCTTGCAAAACAGCGCATTAAAGATGGTCTGGCTTTGGCTTGCATTTACCCGTCTTGACTATCTTTAGATGATGACCACAAGATAAGGCATTTCACCTTGGGGAGTGGGGATAACAGCTTTTTTTGAGTCCAAAGTGTGTTGGTTTTCTCTTCCTTAGTCAATCCATACTCCCTTACCTTCTCTAAGTGTTCAACTGTCTAGCTGTGATTTTACCTGGGACCCCCATCTCTGTGGCAAGTGTATCACCCTGACCCCCTTTCTTTCTCCTTTCATGAAAATCATTTAATAGCCAAACCATTTCTAATGCCCCAGTTGACAGAAAACTGAACTTTCAAGGGTGAGGTCCTGGACTAGGAAGAAACATGTGCTGGTTGCCAGCACTCATCTCTCCTTGCTGAGCATGCTGTGAGCAGCCGCCCATGCTCCTATCACCGTGATCCCTCAGACTGTGAGCCAAAATAAATGCTTCCCGACATAGCTTTCGTTGGGTACCTAGTCACAGCAGTGAGACGATACATTAGTTGTCCAATGCTCAGTAGCCTTGAACACACTTCCCTGGTGGTGCCCAGCTCCATGCAGGAAGACCATCGGTATGGCTAGTGGCTCCGGCTGGGTACTCAATGGAGAAAATCTCACTGCGAGGGGTTTCTGGTTCCTGCAGCTCTTTTATTTGTCTGTTAGTGGCCCTTTATCTTCACTGTTCTCCATTCTGGCTCAGAATCTCACAGACTTGGCTTCTATACTCCCATCTCCTGAGCCCCGTATGTGCTGGCGTATGTGTATGCCAGGGTACTTTTCCACTGTCTGCTCTTTTGTTTTATTTCATTTAAAGTGTGTAAATTCTGTCAGCACACGTCTGCCAACCATGTGTGTGCCTGGTGTCAGTGGTCACCAAAAGAGGGTGCCAGGTCCACTAGAAGTGGATTATAGACAGTTGTGAGCTGCCATGTAATACTGGGAATTGAACCCGGGTCCTCTGGAAGAACAATCGACTGAAATCCTGGCCCCCTGCCTCTATCCCCCAAATCGTGGAACTGCAGGATCCCACCATGTCTTCACCCATACTTTCTATTAACAATGACAAGCAACAAACCAGCAGGTCAGAGCAACAGTCGCGACAGTTTGATGACTATCTCTGGACCCTGAGTGAAAAGCCGAGTACTTGGTACGGTCTTTCCTGGGATGCCACTGGTAAGGCGGAACTCACAGACAGGAGAGTCGCTGGAAGCTTTCAGACCAGTGGAAGGCCTGGTACAGCAGGAACTGCGAGATAGATCCTGCCTCCACGGCATGGAAACTGAGAGCTGACTCCCAAAAGCTGTCCTCTAACTAACTTCTTCTTCTTCTTCTTCTTCTTCTTCTTCTTCTTCTTCTTCTTCTTCTTCTTCTTCTTCTTCTTCTTCTTCTTCTTCTTCT
>NC_034607.1:53992971-53997942 GCF_900095145.1 Mus pahari
TCTCTCTCTCTCTCTCTCTCTCTCTCTCTCTCTCTCTCTGATATATAATGAGCAATATGTACATGAAAAGATGTCCAATATCATTAGGGAACTGAGTCAAAACTACAAAGCTCTGTATCAATCACACACCACCAAAAGGAAGAAAAACATGAAGAACAAATGTTGGCAAGGGGGCTGGAGAGATGGCTCAGTGGTTAAGTGCACTGACTGCTCTTCCAGAGGTCCTGAGTTCAAATCCCAGCAACCACAGGGTGGCTCACAACCATCTGTGGTGGGATCTGACATTCTCTTCTGGTGTGTCTGGAGACAGCTACAGTGTACTCATGAACATAAAAAATATAAATCATTTTTTAAAATGTTGGAAAGGATATGGAAAGTTTGAGCCTTGTGCACTCTTGGTGGACATGTAATATGGTTCTCCTTCTGTGAGGAAAAATATGGAGGCTCCCTCAAAGATTAGAACACAATTACCATGTGATCTAACAGCTCTGCTTGGGGTGTTTGCTCTAAAGAGTCGAAAGCAACATTTCAGAGATCTTTATTTACTTACATTTGGATCTGTACTGTTCACAATAGGGAAAGCATGGAATGTAGTGTCTACTGATGGACGGATAGGTCTTTCAAAATGTAGTAATAACATTCAAAAGAATTGTCTCTCTCCTTTAAAAAAGAAAATTCTAAAATGCTGCAAAAGACAGGGACCTTGAGAACATAGTGAAATGAGTCTGTCATAAGTTGACAAATTACACTTCTACCAAGAGCCTTAGAAGCATCCTTAGAGACAAGCTGGTGGCTGCCGGGGGCTGGAGACTGGGAAGTCATAGTCCAAGCTCAAAGAGCAGTGTTTTCCAGATGAAAAGGATTCTGAAGGTGATGGGTAACGCTGGCTGAGTAACAGCAATCACCTCACTGTATGCTTAACACAGGCGAGGCAGTAATATTCGGGGCTACAGAGATCCCTCAGCTGTCAAGAGCACTGGCTGCTCTCTAGGGGACGCAGGTTTGAGTCCCAGCACCCACATGACTGATCTTAACTGTCTGTAACTCCTGTTCCGGGGACCTGATGTCCTACTCTGGCCTTCTCAGTCACCAGGCACACAAGTGGTACACAGGCATACAGGTAAAACATTCATATACATAAAACTAACTAAATAAATCTAAGTCAAAAATTTAAAAAGACAATATAATTTCATGTACATTTTAATGTGCATTTTAACACAATTAAAATTTAAATATCATAGCAGAAGAGAGAACACTGGGCCAGGTTTGACCAGTGTGTTACACGTTACCATTACATCATATGCTTTGTGTTATGACACACTGGCCATTATTTATTTATGTATTTAGTGTTTTTGAGACCGTTTCTTACCCTGTAGCCCTGGCTGTCCTGGATTTCTGCAGACCAGGCTGGCCTGGGACTCAGAGATCTTGCTGCCTCTGCTTCCAAGCGCTGGGATGAAGGGCTTGCATCACCATGCCCAGCTGTAGTTTTGAAATCGTATGCCTTATGCAATATCCAGAAAGCAAAAGAGGCAAGGCTCATACTCTCCACTGTGGCTGCTGACACTGAATTTTCTGCAACATCATCCTAGTGTTACAATGTTCCAGAGGCATCTGTCACAGAACCACTGAAGTACTTTCTCCAAACTGAGTGCAGGCTTACTTGGGGGAAGGGAGGAACTGGTTTCCTGCCTTTCTGAGGCTGTGCTCTGTTAACAGGACAGTTCAGTCTGTGGGACTATTACAAAGCTCAGCCTCCCCGACTCCTGTCAGCCTCAGTAGTTCTTTGAGCACCTAGGTCCCCGCCCTAAAGTCTCTTGCTAAAAGAGGTAGTAGATGCTTAGCTCTCTGCAGCGGGATCTCAATTGATATAATCATAAGTTTTCAATAGGAAAATTGTAAACTTTGTTTTTAAATCTCTAACATTAGTATGTCTGCATCTGTGTGCTGAGAAAATGAGTTTCAGAGGTCTTTGAGTGGGAGGTAGGAAGCTTGGCTGGAAAGACGCTTGGCAGCAGGAAGTGCATGCAGCTCAGCTTCGAGCACCCCTGTTGGTGGCCCACAACCACTTCAAACTCCAGTTGCAGAGCCTGATGTCTCCAGTCTCCTAGACATCTGCACCTGATTGGGACTTCATGGCTGGCCTCAAACTCAGTTTGAGGCTAATCTTTGCTACATGAGACTCCACATCAATAATAATAATAATAATAAATAAAAAATAAAAAAGGAAGGACGGACGGACGGACGGACGGAAGTCCACACTAACACACATATGGGAGGTTGGAGTAGGAGGACGACAGTGGACTCAGAGTTAGCCTGGGCTACATGGTGTTTTCAGTGTCAATGCCTGTAATCCCAATACATGGGGAGGCAAAAGCAGAAGGATCGCTATGAGTTAAAGCCAACATTCTTTACAATAATGAGACTCTTTCACATAACAAAATATTATTAAATATACTTTAAGCCAGGATCTGCATTTTTAACTTTATTTTTTACATTTTTTGTGTGTATATGTGCGTGCATGTTCACACATGTGTATATGCACATATGCCACAGCCTGTACACGGAAGTCAAAGAACAACTGGAGGGGGTCAGTTTTTTCCTTCCACCCTGCGTGTCCTAGGGAACTAACTCAAGCTGTCAGGCTTGGCTGCAAGCCCCCCTTTCCCTCTGAGCCATCTTGGAGGCCCTTAACTTTGCTTTTAAAGCTTACTCAGAACAGAGAATGGGTGTATGAGTGTATGTTAAAAATTATTCTCAGGCCACAGGTGTGTAACAAAGTCATACACAGAAAGAGAGAGAGAGAGAGAGAGAGAGAGAGAGAGAGAGAGAGAGAGAGAGAGAGAGAGAGAGAGAGAGAGAGAGAGAGAATATGAAATGAAAGAGAGGAAAAAGAAAGACATTGTTTCTGTCAGCAAAAATGAAGGTGGGCATGATGGCACTGATCTATAATCCCAGCAGGAGGCAGAGGCAAGTGCGACCTGGTCTACACTGCAAGTTCCAGGCCAGTCAGAGCCACATAGCAAGAACCTGTCTCAAAAAAACAAACAACTGTAGAGATTATTTTCTTGTGAATTGTATGGATGCACTGCCTGTAACTTAGGTTTTCGGCAGGAACTGGGAGGTGTGACATCAGAGAGGCAGAGAGAATTCTGGGATAGAGCCAGGTATGACAGATCCACCAGGGAGGGTGTGAGAGGACGGATGCACGGCACCTGAGCACAGGTAACCAGCCACGTGACAAAAGGTAGATTATATGGGTTATCTTAAGTTATAATTCTAGTTAGCGAAGAGCCCAGCTATATAGCCAAGGTATTCATCAATAGATTTTGAGTCTGAGTCTTAGTTCTAGGAGCATGGGACTGGGAGGTAGAGCCAGGACCCAACTTTTAAAATGGCGCCCAACCTAATGGCAATTTGAGCCCAAGCTTACAGCCTTAAAAGGCCCAGGTAAAAAGCAGGGCAAAAATCGGGTTAGCCAGACAAGAGGTCTAGTCTCTTAAAAAAAAAAAAAAAAAAAAAATAGAACGAACGAGTGAATGAAAACAGACCAAACTTCACAAACAACAGAAACCTGAAAACCACCTACAGTGGGAGACAGCTAACCCTTGTGTCTAAGTACTGCCGGCGGGTGTGAGGGGCGTCTCAAGGTCACAGAGCAACACTCAGCACCCTGAAATGATTCTCAACGAGTAGAGAGACCCGGGGAGACAGCTCCTGCCCCGTGAAGTCACAAGCTCTGTGCCTTTCAGCCATGGCCACACTGTGGGAGACGAGGAAGAGGATTCCAGAGTGAATCATGGGGCGATGCTACAGCAGCTGGGCTTCACATGTTTGCTTGGGGAGCAGCTTTTTTTTTTTTTCCCCGCCAAGACAGGGTTTCTCTGTTTAGCCCTGGCTGTCCTGGAACTCACTCTGTAGACCAAGCTGGCCTTGAACTCAGAAATCCACCTGCCTCTGCCTCCCAAGTGCTGGGATTAAAGGAGTTTTTTTGTTGTTGTTGTTTTGGGGGTTTTTGTTTGTTTGTTTGTTTTTTATTTACATTGAATCAAGAGACTTTTTCACATGTACTTCCCAAACATGGGTGGGTGAACAGGATATGCAGATGCGCTCATGTCTCAGTTTCTGACCTCAGACACATAACAACACATATCTGAGCTCCCAGAGATTTACTTTGTATTAATGAGGTCACCATTCAGGGCAGAGGAAGCCAGAATTCCTTCTACCCTCGGGCTTATTTACACTGATTGGACCCTACCAATACTTGACCACATGGGAATTATCCACTTGACAGATTGCTGTTTCCTTGAAATTTGGCCAGCACAACCCGGAGTGACCTAAGTTATATTAGGAAACACCATCTGATTTAAGCACTAGTCTACAGGAGACCTCATGGGGTGAACCTATCTGGAAACGAAAAAGACACACACACACTTCTCAGACTGAAGGAGAGTCCGCAAGGAAGCTTATAAAACCTTTAGACTGAGAGTCTCATTATACAAGCCAAGAAAACAGGTACAGTGCAGTTGATGGCTGTAATAGTGAATTAGTTAATTCTCTTTGACTCCCTGCAGGTCGTATGTTCGCTGCACCCACCCAAGAGCTCTGGATTCACAAATGAAAGACATACATACACAAACAGACACACACACACACAGAGACACACTCACGCATGCGTGTCAGCTAATTTTGATAAGGCTTGACTTGCTCAATAACTGGGCACTTCTAAACCTCCCCATGGCTAGTACACACTCTCCTCCAGTATTCTTGAATTAATATTTGCTAAATCTATATTTCATCTCTGCTACCTCAGACCCAATGGGGGGAACGGCCTAGGAACCCTAGAGCCATTTTCCTGGAATCTTACAGGTTGGTGGGTCTTTAGGTCTGTTCCTCCTCTGTCATGGATTCCTTCCCCCTTTCTCTCCCTCTCTCCCTCTCTCCCTCTCTCCCTCTCTCCCTCTCTCCCTC
>NC_034607.1:53998084-53999316 GCF_900095145.1 Mus pahari
TCCCTCTCTCCCTCTCTCCCTTGGTCCCTTGCCCAAAAATCTAAAAGTCCCGCCTCTGTCTACCTGCCCAGCCATTGGCTGTATGGAAATACTTTATTACCAATCAAAGCCAGCTAGGAGCAGAGACCCTCAGGTCTGGAAGCAAGGCTTTTGGGAACTGAATTAAGACAAAGCATTAGAACCAATTCCCAACAGATGGCCTCCCTATGTAGGACAATTCATTGCAAAATTAACATGATCAATTCTTAGCTTCTTTTCTATTGTCCTGCACGATAAGGAAGTTGTCTGAGACATTGTTAGGATTGCCTATAATGTGGAGGAAATATTCCAATGTCAGAGCAAACCCGAAAACCAGAACAGCTGGGATCATGCCCTGGGATAAGTGATAGATGACCATTGCTGAATGTCCTTTCACTCACTGCTGTCACCAGACACCATACAGGATCTTCTGAGTTGGCTTCCTGTGTGTAACTGAGGTGGCTTTTGTCCTGTGGTAATTCTTTCCTTTGGGTACTCCATGGTAGCTACCTATCTCACTAAGGAACTGGGCACACAAGGAGTCCAGAGACGACCATGGGCTAATGAAGCATGCCCCAGGGACACAGGAGCAGAGACAGAGTCCCCAGGTGTGTTTTGCTACCAAACAGCAGGATACCCAGAATCTAGAGGATGTGCAATACAGGCAGCCTGGGACCAACGCAGAACCGGGAGAATCATCAAACACATGCTCACCCCAGCTCACCGAAGCTCTGTGGACTGCCTCTCAGGCCAAAGACCAAAAGGTTGAAGACCCAGACTGTTTGCAGATATATGCATATTTTCTAAGTCAGTACAGTTAGGATAGCTACTCTTCCTGGACAAAACATCATGGCCAAGAAGCAAGTTGGGGAGGAAAGGGTTTATTCAGCTTACACTTCCACATTGCTGTTCATCACCAAATGAAGTCAGGACTGGAACTCAAGCAGGTCAGGAAGCAGGAGATGATGCAGAGGTCATGGGGGGATGTTCTTTACTGGCTTGCTTCCACTGGCTTGCTCAGCTTGCTTTCTTACAGAACCCAAGACTACCAGCCCAGAGATGGTACCACCTAAAAGGGGCCCTCCCTCTTGATCACTAATTGAGAAAATGACTTGCAGCTGGATCTCCTGGAGGCATTTCCCCAACTGAAGCTCCTTTCTCTGTGATAACTCCAGCCTGTGTCAAGTTGACACACAAAACCAGCCAGTACAATT
>NC_034607.1:54002350-54004355 GCF_900095145.1 Mus pahari
TGTAGACCAGGCTGGCCTCGTACTCAGAAATCCACCTGCCTCTGCCTCCCAAGTGCTGGGATTAAAGGCGTGCGCCACCACGCCCGGCTATAATATATCTTGATTGTAGTTGCCTCTCCCTCTACTCCCGCCCCCCAGTCCTTCCCCACCTCCCCTTCCTCTATTCCCCCCAGTCCCTCCCTACTTCCCTCCAGATCCACTCCTTTTCTGTCTCTCATTAGAAAAGATCAGGCTTCTAGGAGATTACCACCAAACCTGACAAAGTAAAAAATAATCAGATGAAACAAAAACCATCACACCGAGCCTGGACCAGGCACCCCAACAGAAGGAATCAAACCTCAAGAGCAGGCACAAGAACTGACACACTCATTCGCACACTCCGGAGTCCCATAAAAATACTAAGCTGAAAGCTACAACATACACCAGAAGACCCGGTGCAGATCCGTGACGGAGATCTGTGGTGCAGACCCACGGAGGCCCTGTACTTGCTGCTTCTGTCTCTGTTAGTTCATGTTTTGGTTTGGGTTTCCATTGTTCTGAAGAGACACCGTGACCAAGGCAACTCTTATAAACGAAAACATTTCATTGGTGCTGGCTTACAGTTTCATGGGTATAGTCCATTATCATCATGGAGAGAAGCATGGCACCTTGTGGGCAGACTCGGTACTGGAAGAGCCACAGTTCTACATCTTGATCTGAAGGCAACCAGGAGCGGATGACTTTTGAACTGGGTGGAGCTTTAACACTGGGAGACCGCAACACCTGAGTCTATAGGAAGTCATTCCTATTCAAACTACCGCAGCTCATAGGAGCCTTGCCCAGTCGATCTGGTCTTTCCTGGTGTCCTTCACGCCCTCTGATCCTTACACTTCTTGTACATCCTCTACTGCAGGGTTCCCTGCGCTCTGAGGGGAAAGATTTAATGGAGACATCCCAGTTAGAGCTGTGTTATTCCAAGTTCTTTTTTCCCTCTATTTAAGAGACATTTTTCTAAATTAATAAGTAATATAGGAGGGCCCAGCCCACTGTGGGTGGTGCCACCCCTGGGCTGGTGGTCCTGGGTTCTACAGCAAAGCAAGCTGAGCAAGCCCCAGGTGCCAGCCAGTAAGCCACACTCCACCATAGCCTCTGCTTCGATTCTGTCCTCCAGGTCCCTGCCCAGACTCCTTTTCCTCCTGACCTGTAAGCTGTATAAACCTTACCTCCCAAGCTGCTTTTGGTCAGTGTTTCATTCTAGCAACAGAAAACTGCTTAAGAAGGAATGAGAAGTCCCGAGAGCACTTACCTTTCACCTTGCGAAAGCTTTGTATAATGCTAAAAGCTGCCTCCCACATGCCTGTCACAGATCAGGACAGGGCAATTGCTTACCTCATAACTGTATAGAAGGTGGGTAAGAGATACTACATTACCCTGTCCAATTTACTGACTTAAGCTTTATACAATTGGACAAATATAATCAAAACCCCAAGGCACAGTAAAAGCAGGTCAGCTTGGCCTGCTTTTAAAAGAAAAATTTCAGACAAATTAAATTCAGTGGAGTTAAAGCAAAGAATAATTCTCTAAGTGAGGAATGACAGCTGATACTCGAATCCCAGCCCTTCAGAGGTAGGAAAACCAGTGAGAGCCAGTGCCACAGAGTGAGACCCTATTTTGGGGTGGGGGGTGGGGGGTGGAGGGTGGGGGGTGGGGATGTAGTTCAGTTGTTGAAGAGCTTTCCCAGCATGCTTTAAGTCCTGGGTTCAATCCCCAGCACCACCACATAAATGGGGTTTGATGATGCACTCTTGTGATCTCAACACTCAGGAGATAGAAAAAGAAAGGTCAGAAGTTCAAGGTCATCTCTGGCTATGTAGACAGATAGAGCCCAACACAGGACAGGATACTTTGTACAAGACAAACACACAGAAACCAAGATGGCGGAAACACAGTTGTATACTTGAAGGTGGCAGGAATTTAAAGGTCTGTAGTTGGCTATTCCTCTAACAAGGCTTTTTTTTTTTTTTTT
>NC_034607.1:54004440-54007012 GCF_900095145.1 Mus pahari
CACTTTGTAGACCAGGCTGGCCTCGAACTCAGAAATCCGCCTGCCTCTGCCTCCCGAGTGCTGGGATTAAAGGCGTGTGCCACCACGCCCGGCTAGCAGGGCTTTCTTTTGGTTGGTTGGTTAATCAAGGATGTGGGGATTGTTGTTTAATTTGTTTTTGTTGTTGGTTTTGGTTTGGTTTGGTTTGACTCGGTTAGGGTTCCTTTTGAGACATGTCTCTCTAGGTTGGCCTGGGGTGTGAGAGCCGCATACTCTTCCTCTTGAATGCTGAGATTAAGACCGTCATTGCCACACCCCAACAACTACCAGGTTTTAAAGCAGGAGCTGGTAATCAACCAACCTATCATGCCAACGACCTCCCTGGCTTTCCTGGAACCGGACCAAGGGCATCATCACCTAAGTCACCTCCTGACGTCTGTGCCTTTTCTCAGTCCTCGCATCCCATGGTGGCTCCAGTGTTGGCTCTCGGCCACCTTCCTATTGGGACTTAGCCGCTGAAAGACAAACCAAAGGGGGCGGAATAAAGGAGTCATAGTGATATTCTATATAGTAAAAGGAATCTAGGCTACACCCATGCACGTACCGAAAATCTCTAAGTAATATATCAAAAACATAAAATGTTCAAATAAAACCTTATGGAATTAGTTTTAAAAATGTAAGCATGTTTTAAATTCTCACAAGTTATATGTACACAGGAGAATTTAGATGAAGTATATTGATACCTACAAATGGGTAGCTTAGTAGAAAAAGGGCATACACAGATGGCTTGTTACATGAGAGGGCAACTATTGTGAAATGTTGTGTTTTGTTTTGGGGGCAGAGTCTCACTGTGTAGCCCAGGCTATCCTCATATTTACGGCCCTCCGTAGTCACTCCCTGAGTGTTAAGTGCTGAGTTACCTGTAAGTGCTACTGTACCTGACTTCAGTAAAAACAGGTGCTGGGCTAAGAACGTGCTTCACTCGAAAAAGTGTTAGCTGGGCGAGCATGAGGACATGAGTGTGGACCCCCAGCATCCATGTAAAAGCCAAGCATGGGATCCCATCTGTAATCCCAGGGCTGGCCAGCCAGTCCAATCAAAACAGCAAGCTCTAGGTTCAGTTGGATTCCTGTCTGAAAAAGTAAGGTGCAGAACAATAGAGGAAGACACCCAACTTTGACCTCTGGCCTCAGAACTTTTCGGCACGCGCGGGCACACACACACACACACACATACACACACGCACACGCACACACACACGCACACAGTGAGATGCTACAGAATCTAGGTATTGTATGTTAGCTGTATAATTGTTCAGTCAAAAAATTACATAAATTAGGGAACTGGAGAGATGGTTTGGTTTTTAAGAGCACTGACTGACTGCTCTTGCAGAGGACCTGGGTTTGAATCTCAGAATTTGCATAGCAGTTCACAACTCCAGTTCTGGGTCATCTACCGCCCTCTTCTGGCCTCCCTGGGTGCTGCATCTATGTGGTGCACAGACATACATATAGACAGACACCCATGCACATAAAATAAAAATAAAGGGATGTTATATGCACTAAACACTAGCAAAATGAATATATAGGCTACTGATGAAACACCTAAAAGTTTCCATAATAAAATGTTGAGGGTAGGGAAGATACATGGCAGAATGTTTCTGTTGAGTGACTAGCCAGGTCAGTTTACAGATGCAGAAAGGTATGCGCAGAGAGCATGCCTGACCCTATTATTCCATGCTGAGCAGCCCCAAAGGCCGCTGATCCTTTCATTACAAAGCCCAAGCTCTTTGGCTGGGCACATAAATGCTTAACAACAACAACAACAACAACAACAACACACACACACACACACACATACCGCTATACTGCTCTCCTCCAGCACAGGGGCGGAGCTGTAATGAGGCATGTGGGCTAATCATTTAGTGCCCTTTCTATATAACTGTGCCTTATCAAAGCAATATACATGCATGGGTTAAGAAGTCAAGGAATGCCAAAGGCTTACACAACAAAAGACAACAACGGTATTTTCCTGTAACTCTTGGCACCTACACCCTATTAACCACAACAGCCAGTCTCAGACTTTTAAGCTATTTGTTTCTGCTTCCAAGTTCCTGCATTTGTGATTCTCTCTGCTCATGAAGGCAAACACTATCAGTTTATGGCCTGTTACTGATATCCTTATTCTTCTCCAGCTCCTCCCAATACGCTGTATTGATATTTTTGTTAAACCAAGCAATTTAGTGTTAAATGACCCTATTAATAAGTCATAAATGCATAAAGTTATACATATTTAATGTATATATAAATGCATACTTGATATATATATAAACATTTAAACCTATTTACTGTGTGAATCATGATATGAGTTAATATTAGTTATTAAGATTAGAAAAAAAGAACCTGCTTTTGCCTTCAGATTATCTGACAAATTGCTGCCATTAAAACCATTTAACCAGGCTGGTGAGCTGGCTCAGTGGGTAAGAGCACCTGACTGCTCTTCTGAAGGTCCAGAGTTCAAATCCCAGCAACCACATGGTGGCTCACAACCATCCGTAACAAGATCTGACGCCCTCTTCTGGAGTGTCTGAAGA
>NC_034607.1:54007022-54011906 GCF_900095145.1 Mus pahari
ACATATAATAAATAAATGGCTTTTAAAAAAAAGAAAACCATTTAACCTTGTGAATTTCCTATTAAATAAATTCTGACATTGTAGAAAGACACACACACACACACGTGTTCATTTATGTTTCTGCTTTAGTACGCTCACAATCATATATATATATATATATATATGGAAGATGTGTGTCAAATAATGCAATCATGCACATGGAGGTGTTACTGGAAACATTGGGGAGTCTCACCACAGCCATCACATTACTGAGGAAGTTGTCCACTTCCCATTGAGATTCCTAGCCTAATTAATAAAAGAATTTAAAAACAGACTCAAACGGTACCTTATTTAGGGTTTCTATTGCTGTAATGAAACACTATAGTCAGAAAGCAAGTTGGGGAGCACAGGGTTTATTTGGCTTACACTTTCATATCACTGTCTATCACTGAAGGATATCAGGACAAGGACTCAAACAGGGCAGGAACCTGGAGGCAGGAGCTGATGCAGAAGCCATGGAGGAGTGTTGCTTACTGGCTTTCTCCTCGTGGCTTGCTCAGCCTGCTTTCTTATAGAACCCAGGACCACCAGTCCAGAGACGGCACCACCCATAATGGGCTGGTCCCCCATCATTCACTTATTAAGAAAATGCCCTCCAGCGGGATCTTATAGAGACATTTTCTCTATTGGGGTTTCCTCTTTTCGGATAACCCCAGCTTGTGTCAGGTTGACATAAGACTAGCCAGGAGAACAATTTTATTCGCTAAAAGAAACCCCCACGGTAGACAACTTGTAAATCTCAGCAGCTGCCTGAGGAGGAGGATGAAGCAAGGAAAGAGAAAAGGCTATGCCATTTGCATTAAGCCAGCCCAGAGGCCAACGCATGGAGGACAAGCAGCCATGTGGTGGGAATTCAGGAGAAAGAGGGAAGGAAACATGAGCAGGGATGGAGATAGAGGAGGAAAGGTGTGGTTTCCCGAGTTACTGGAAAGTGGGAGTGTTTTCAAAGTCCCATGACTGTGTATCGCTAAGCAACTGCACTAGGGGGCAGACGCTGGGAAGGAAAAGTACATTATCTTTAAGTATTCCTCCTATCTCTTTAGCACAACTCAAGGTAGATCAGCCTCCTTGAGGGATAGGTGATTGACTCGCTCAGCATGTCTCCACCTAGAGGGAGGCTCCATCCTTTACTGTCAGAGGTCAGCTGGGATCTACCATACCTGTACCCAGTCTCAGGCTCAGCAGGTGACATCTTTACCTGATGAGCCCATCGCTCACCCTCGGATTCTCCCCAAACAACATTTGCTGCGTGCTGCAGGTTCAAGGAATTAAAAGATGAAAAAGATGAGTGAGATCTGGTCCCTGGCCTCCAGGGACTTACAGCCTGGCAAGAGAGCCACTTTTCCCAAAGCAAGGAGTCCTAGGCCAGCTCGGTGAACATAGGATCTGGACACTTGATAAGAGAAAGCAGGCTGGATGTTGTGTAAGAAAGTCATTAGAAGTGGCAGAAAACTGGACTTTGAAAATGTAAATACAAATTCACTAAAAACACTGAGTATTATAGGGAAGTTGGGTGTGGAGACTCATGACTACAATCTCAGACTCCAGAGGCAAAGGCTGGAGGCTCAGGAGACTTAAGGCCATCTTTGGCCATACACCAAGTTTGAGGCCAACAGAGCAATGTGGAACTTAATCTCAAAATCCCAACAACCAAGTAAAAGTGAAGTGTTTCCAATAGACATTCTAGACTATTGACTACTGTCTTAGCCAGGGTTTCTATTCCTGCAGGAAGCAAGTTGGGGAGGAAAGGGTTTATTCAACTTACACTTCCATACTGCTGTTCATCACCAAGGAAGTCAAGACTGGAACTCAAGCAGGTCAGGAAGCAGGAGCTGATGCAGAGGCCATGGAGGGATGTTACTTACTGGCTTGCTTCCTCTGGCTTGCTCAGCCTGCTCTCTTATAGAACCAAGACTACCAACTCAGAGATGGCACCACTCACAAGGGGCCCTCCCCCCTTGACCACTAATTGAGAAAATGCCTTACAGCTGGATCTTGTGGAGGCTTTTCCCTAACTGAAGCTCCTGTCTCTGTGATAACTTCAGCCTGTGTCAAGTTGACACAAAACTAGCCAGTACAACTACTGTTTTAGTTGCTGGTCTACTTATATGAAGAGACACCATGACCAAGGCAACTCTTATAGAAGAAAGCATTTAAATAAGGGCTTGCTTACAGTTTCAGAGTATTACATCATGATTATCATGGTCAGAAGCAGACAGACATGGTGCTGGAGCAGTAGCTGAGAGCTTTACTTCCTGATCTGCAGGCAGAGAAAGAGAGACAGACAGACAGAGACAGAGACTGGCATGGACCATTCCCAAGGACACATGTCCTCCAACAAGGCCACACCTCCTCATCCTTCCCAAATAGGTCTGCTAAAAGAGGATCATGCATTCACACCTATGAGCCTGTGGAAGCCACAGGTTCTTATTCAAACCACCACAGCTACATTTCACACTGGGTACTGAAGATGTACTTCTGAATAAAAGAAATTGCTTGCCAGTAATGGTGGCACCCATTTGTCATCTGAACCAGAGAGTCAAAAGCAAGAGGGCTGAAAGTTTAGGGCCAGGCTGGGTCAAATACAGTATTTCAAAAACAGAGCTAATGAATCTCCCAAAACAAACCTGTCAAAATCAAAGTGATTTAAGTTTCAATATAATGAAGTCAGACAATCAAATGACCAAGCAAATATCTAATTATAGGGGATGATAACTGCCCTAGAAGGAAGGTAATAAGAGAATGGAGTTCTCAAGGAATGAAAGACTGCTCCATGTGGCCAGGCAGAAACAGAAAGTAAAGATGTGTTGGACAGTGGCTAGACATTGCTGCACATATCTGTAATCCCAGCACTCTGGAGGTGGGGGCAGGAGAATTGCTCAATCTTCCAGGCTAGCTCAGTCTGAGTAATAGGTTCCAGGCCCGTCAAGAGTCTTGAGAAAACAGGGGTGAGGGAGGGGGATGTTGGACCAAACCCCAGGTCAGTGTTTCTCTTCTCCTTCTTGGTCTGTTGCTCTCACGTAAATAGTTCTGGCCAGAGAGGGGTGGATTCTGGAATCCTTTTTTTAATTTTGTTTTTGTTTTGTTTTTGTTTTTTTTGAGACAGGTTTTCTGTGTGTAGCTTTGGTTGTCCTATGGAACTAATTCTGTAAACCAGGCTAGCCTCAAACTCAGAAATCTGCTTGACTCTGACTCCCTTGTTCTAGGATTAAAGGTATGAACCGCCACTGCCCAGCTGGATTCTACAATTATTTCAGCAAGTTTAGATTATCTGAGAATTTCAATCTTTATTTCAAGAATTCTGGAGGCTCCAGCCTGTGACACACCCACTTTTATCAGGTGGAAGTCTATCTGGAATTTCTTAGTCATCTTCAGGGAGACTTTTAACATTTCTGTCTTAGCCAGGGTTTCTATTCCTGCACAAACATCATGACCAAGAAGCAGTTGGGGAGGAAAGGGTTTGTTCAGCTTACACTTCCATACTGATGTTCATCACCAAAGGAAGTCAGGACTGGAACTCAAGCAGGTCAGGAAGCAGGAGCTGATGCAGAGACCATAGAGAGATGTTCCTTACTGGCTTGTTTCCCCTGGCCTTCTCAGCTTGCTTTCTTATAGAACCCAAGATTACCAACCCAGGGATGGCACTACCCACAGGACCCTCCCCCCTTGATCACTAATTGAGAAAATGCCTTACAGCTGGATCTCATGGGGGCATTTCCCCAACTGAAGCTCCTTTCTCTGTGATAACTCCAGCCTGTGTCAAGTTGACACACAAACCAGCCAGTACAGTTTCCAAACAGGTTAGTGTCATCAGGCAGCCTTCTCCAACTTGAAGTCCATCTCTTCTTTGTAAACACATTAAGGATCTGTATTATTCAGATGTTTCATTACTGGCAAAATTTAGCCATAAGCAACATAAATGGGGATTATTGTAGTTCGTCATTCAGAGGTCCCAGAGCCACTCTCTTTTTCTCTGTTGGTTCTGGCCCCACGGTCAGGCAGAACATTGTGATTGAGAGGGCGTGTGCCAGCAAAGGCTTCCTGATTGACACGCATGTGTGAGGCCCTAGGTTCTATCTGGAGAATGTCAGGGGTGAGGGAGGTGGGGGGGGGGACTAGTTACAGGGCCCGCATGTAGCTCACTGGTAGAGTGCTTCTTCGATATGCACGAAGCCCTAGGTCTAATCCCCAGCACTGAATAAGGCAGGCATGGCTGTCCCTGGGGCACTTGGTGAGAGATGGAGACAGGAGAATCAGAAGTTCAAAGTCTTCCTTGGCTACACAGTAACTGGAAACTAACCTGGGATGCATGAGACCTCACCTTCTTAAAAAACAAAAAAAACAAAAAACTGTCTGCCTGTCTGTCTATCTGTCTATCTATCTATCTATCTATCTATCTATCTATCTATCTATCTATCTATCTATGGAGATTAGTTGAACTTGGGGGAGGGGGAGGTCTTTCAAGACAGGGTTGAAATTTTCTAAAGTTTATGACTGGAAAACACTTTAAACAGAGTAAAATAAATAAATAAATCTATAGAATAAAATAAAGCACCATAAATGAAATAAAGCCCTCACATCCGGCTTCTTACACATCTTTAAAGAACAGCATTCTGGAAGAAGAAAGGGACCGACCGGAACCAGATAAGGAAGTGGGAGAGTCAGAGGAGAGGGAAATCTGGCAAGAACGGGCTCCTGGAGCAGAGCAGGGGATGCTACGTCACTGGGTGCACAGCAGGGTTAAAGAAAGAGGTCGGGCCTGGTGGCGCAGGCCTTTAATCCCAGCACTCGGGAGGCAGAGGCAGGTGGATTTCTGAGTTCGAGGCCAGCCTGGTCTACCAAGTG
>NC_034607.1:54012956-54028482 GCF_900095145.1 Mus pahari
CACACAGACACACACAGACGTCACACAGGAAAGGCTGGGACCATGAGGACCGGCCCCTCTGGTGGAGAAACTGCAGTTATTCTGTCAGCCCAGCATGTTTGTTACATACAGTTTGTCTTAGGGTTTCCATTGCTGAGAAGAGACCCCATGACCATGGCAGTTCTAGCAAAAGGAAACATTTAATCAGGGCTGGCTTACAGTTTTAGAGGTTCAATCCATTACCATCATGGGATACGCATGGCAGCATCCAGACAGACATGCATAGTGCTAGAGAAGGAGCTGAGAGTTCTACATCGCAATCGGCAGTTAGTAGGAAGTTATCCCAATCGGCAGTTAGTAGGAAGTTATCCCAATAGGCAGTTAGTTACAGGGTGACACTGGGCCCGGCTTAAGCATCTGAAACCTCAAGCCCACCCTCAGGGCACACGTCCTCCAACAAGGCCACACCTTCTAATAGTGCCATATGCCCTATGAGCCTGTGGGGGTCATTTTCATTCAGACCACCACACAGTTGATCAGGGAGGCAGGGCAGGTGCATACAGCTTAATAAGGAGGAGGAATATTACATACAGAGAAACAACAGGTTTCTCTAGTATACAGGTGGATCGGAAACAGGTTTAGCTAACCTCTCAGGAGCAGGCTCTGTAGGGGGTAGTCTTCACGGCCTAAATATCTTTCAGGAGAAGGCCATGGTAAACATTTTCTATGCATACTATTAAAGTTCCTCTAAGCCTCACTTTGGGGGTGGGTGCAGGTGACAGAACTTGCCATCTTCCCATGGGTTAGAGGCTATGGCCTTGATATGGCCATACCCACGTCAACAGTTAGATGTCATTCAGCCCTCTGGGAGACTCTGTAACTTCCCTGAGTAATTATTTTGTCCTTCCCTTCTCTAGTCTGATAGCCTGAGTAACAGTCTGCGTGAGCCACACAGACCTGATCCAACGCTCTCCAGTTAGGCAAAGGGCTCCACTTCAGCCGAAATGAAGTGTTCTGACATCAGCGTGGCCATATCGAGGGTCGTTGGCACACTCGTTTTCACTGGCTGTAGACATTTAGATTTTGCTCAAACATTTGAATCTTGTCCATGGAGGCTGAGGGAAAGGGGCAAGGTTTCTTCCGGGACCTGCTGGCTGCCAAGCTGTGTTCTCTTGCAGAGGAGCAAGGGGGAGGGGTTGTGGGAGGAACGCTCCTCTTTCTTGGTCCTTTAACGACCGAAGCAATCTCGATCTTCAAAGGTGGAATATGTTTTGCTAAGTGAAGAAAGGGCATCAGGAAGTTCAAGCATGCGCGCAAGCTCCGTCCGCTTCTCTATTGTCCTGAGGTGGGCTGGCTTATTGTTGCTTCCACTGGGCTGAATAGAAGCTGCGCACACCAGCGCGTCAATTCTTCTAACTTAGAGCAGACACAAGACCACCACTGCTCGTGGGCTTACAAGCCTCCAGGTCTGATACCAGGTTCCTTCTCTGGGGAACCTCAGCAAAGGAAGAGACTTGGGAACACACAAAATGGAGCGTCTGTTCTACAACTTGTCATTGTGTGAAACCGGAGTGATTAGACAAGTCAGAAAGGAAATCAAAGAACAATTGAGAGTCAGAAGTGCTTAGAGACAGGCTAAGTCACAAGAGCTGAATGGGGCCATCTTGGGACTTGTTCAAGCACTGAAGCATATTTTTAAGAACACTAGAGGAAAGATCCACAGTTTTTATGTTTTGATCATTATTGAGGCCCAGATCAAAGCCTGGTTCATTCTAAGTGACTCGTTAATATTTGCTGACTGAATGTATATGTGAATGACTTATTATAGCTAAATAAAACAGGTGCAGGGGCAGTCTCCCAAATACTTAGCAGCCAGTGGATATTATGAACCCTACTTTGAGACTTCCTTGAGTCCTTCTTGTCTCTTCTACAAGGATATGGGGTCGTGGCTCAGTCGGTACAGTGCTTGTCTAGCATATATGAAATATTGGATTTGATTCCCAGCAACTGTGTAAACCAAGTATGAGGGTACATGCCTATAGTCTCAGCACATAGGAGATAAAGACAGTAGCATCAGGGATTCAAGATCATCCTTGACTTCATAGTGAGGGGAAAAAATAGTTTCATTCTCTTGTCAAACAAATAAGGCAAGTTCTCTAGTTTGTGAGCTATGGAAACAGAAGAGCTGAGCATTGCAGCTATGTTCCCTGAAGAATTTATAGTTTGGATTCACAGGTCAGAGTCTTCGTAGTATTGTCTCCTGAGGACTGCAAGCGTCTGTACCTTGAAGGGTCAGAGATACTCAGCTATCTAATATATGCACTCAAGTCTGCTTTGCTTTGATAACACTCGGGCTGGCAAGATGGCTCAGGGGGCAAAAGGCTTGCCGAGCAAGCACAAGGACCACAGTTCAGATCCCTATGTAAAACCAGGTACTTGCTAGCTAGCAGGTCCAGGTGAAATGGTGTGCTCTGGACTCAGTGACAGAGCCCGCCTTGAAAAATAAGGTGGAGAGCGACGGAGGAAGAGAACAATGCTGAACTCTGACCTTCACATGAGCAAGCATGGGTGAGTGCCCCTGCATACACAGCACAACATGCATGCATGCACAAACACACGCATGCATGCACGCACACATGTACATGCACGCACGCGCGCGTGCGCACACACACACACACACACACACACACACACACACACAAACCTGTTTATCTGGCCTAAGGTTCAACCCAGATCACTGCATACCAGTTACTCCATTTGTACAAATAAGGAAGAAACCAAAGCCACTTCAATACTTTCCCCAATGTACTTCCTAGAGAACATGTACTTCAGTCTCACCTTTGTGGTTGGAATATTTTCCTCTTTACCTTCAGGATTGTGGATCTTTTCAAGAAGTCTCCCACTTGGGAAACCGGTCTCTCTGCCAAAACGACACCAAAGCATAAAGTTCAAGGCAGGCTGCATGGGATGGCCTCAGCAGTCACTGGGCAACTGCCCACAGCCACGATGGTTTGAGCTTTCTCTAAGCTCGACGTGGGGAGGGCACTGTCCTCTGGAGCCAAGCTGTGCCAAGTGACAGCCATCTGTTCCCCCACATGCCCTTTCTGTTGGCACAAATGAAACAACCACCCCACAGGAAACCTATTAATAATCCTTCCAAGACACACAGCACCACTCCACCCCAGAGCAGTAACCCCGTGACAGCCACTCTTTGGGTATCAAGAATGGATCAGCACACGTACGTCTTGGAAGGACTGAAAGTGTTGGTGAGATTATAACAAGAAAAACACGCCTGGTTCATTCTCTGAAACTTTCCTCTCCCATCTGTCTGTAATCGGATTACTCAGATAACTCACAGGGAGTGGGGGACAATTATTTACACGAGTGCTGGATTGAGGAACTATATTTTGACCACACTAATCCCGGTTCAAAATGCTGTAAAGATTTGCTATAATCCTGTTATTTATACTCATAAAATGTTTCCTTATCTTTAGAGATAATCTAATATCTAAGTATTAGGGTTTAGGAAATGGTGAGTATAAAGAATAAGTTAAACCTGCTCTTTCAGTAAGCATTGTTCTGCCAGGTTAGCTGCGGAGTACCAGCCAAAGGCAACCCTGTGGCTTCTTCATTTTCTTCCCATTTGTAAGGAGCTTGCATATATATATGAACACTGAGATATATATATATATATATATATATATATATATATATATATATATATATCAGACTCCTGTAGTAACTTGAATCATAAGTACTTTTTTTGAGACAAAGATTCTTACTATCTACCAAAAATAAACTTTAAGACAAGAGGGGTTTTTTTTTTTTTTTTATTAATTGGTTAGTTAATTAATTGAGGAAGGGTATTAGTATATTGACCAGGCTGGTCTCTAACTCACAGAGATCCCCCTGTCCGTGCTGGGACTAAAAGTGTGTGCCAGCATTCCCAGCATGCCCTGCCTTGGTTTTAGGATTCTAACAAAGTCTGAGCAGCTAGTCTTGGATGAAAAGTCGTATGCCTACTTTTTGTTCCTATCATTATGCTTATTTTGTGTTTGTATGCGTGAGTGCATATGTATATGTGAATGCTCATATGTGTGGAGGTCAGAGGTCAACCCGTGAGGATTCTCTCGTTTGACCTGGAATTTGCTTATTAAGCTAGGCCTTGTGGCCAGCAAGCCCTGGGGATCCACCTGTCTCTGTCTTGCCAGCGCTGAGATGACAAATCTATGACATCACCCTGGGCTTCATTGACATGAGTTCTGAGTTGAACTTGGGTCCTCAAGCTCATGCAATACCCATTGAGCTATCTTTCCAGCCTTTTTATTTGTTTCCTTGTCTCTGCAGTGGGTCTCACTATGTTGCCCAGGTAGGTCTTCAACATCTGGGATTTCTGTTTCAGCGCCACAGTGAGTGGGATGATGGGCACTTGCCAGCATGCCTAGCCCACACTCACTGTTTCAGTACCTCATTTCTGCTAAAAATTGTTTTGCTGAAACACATAGTTTGAGAGTCTGCATTACTGTTGACAAGGTCCTATAAACTTCAGCTTCATGAATTGGTTGCTTTGGCTGAGAAGCCAGAGCCCCAGGCAGTAACTGCCTAATTTAAAGAGCGGACAGAGGCCAGAACGTGCTGACACCAGGAAAGAGAGTTTCAAAGACAAATGTTTACAGCCTGCCTTTGAGAAATCTTCCCAGAGGACAAAGGACATTCAGTCACATTAAATAAACCTGGAACCACTGTGACTGTAGGAAGAGAAAGAGACCTGAATACACATAGAGATACACACTACACACACACACACACACACACACACACACACACACGTGCGCGCGTGTTTGTGTGTGTGTGTGTGTGTGTATTATATAAAATAGGATATTTCTTCCCACTGTGGTGCCACATTCCAGTCCCCAGGCAGTAGAAGCAGGAGAATCAGGAGTTCAAGATTGTCCTTGGCTATATAGTGAATTCAAGGTTAGCCTGGGCTACATGAAATCCTACCTTAAAAATAAAATGAAAATGAAAAGAAAAACTTTTTTTTTTTTTTTTTTTTTTGGTTTTTCGAGACAGGGTTTCTCTGTATAGCCCTGGCTGTCCTGGAACTCACTCTGTAGACCAGGCTGGCCTTGAACTCAGAAATCCGCCTGCCTCTGCCTCCCAAGTGCTGGGATTAAAGGCATGCACCACCACACCTGGCTAGTTTTAAATTTCTAATGTTTTCTAATAGTTATAATACAGTTAAATATTCAAATGTATGGCTATCTACCCCAGACATTACTTATTTAATGCGAATTTGTGCAAGTAGGGGATAATCTCTATGAAAAAATTTAAACTAATGAATGATAAGACTTTTTAAAAGATGGAGCGGGGAAAATCCCTGTAATAACAAAAAGAAATAACTGTAAGACAAGTTGAAAATAACCTAAATGCAAACAGAACGTGCCATGAATAGAGTCCTTCATTATCTTGCGGAGTCTTCATGATGGAGTGTGCTTCTGTTTTCCTACCACAGCCAGGACTTGCTCGTTGTAAAACCCAGCTCTTCATTTTCTGGTTGAAAAGATGATTGTAGAACAGGCCTGCCTGGGATTGGAGGTCATGCTGATTTATTGGCAATTAAACCTGCAGGATTTCTGCACTCTCCTCAAAACAACGTCTCTGCAGCTATTCAGCCAGGACAATCACATAGTGGGCTGTCAACTAAAAGACAGAGTCTTTCTGTTAGTGCTGAGATGGATACAATTGACTTGGCTGAGCTTAGAAAATTACTGCTATTTTCTGTGCAGATTCTTGTATCCTCTTCAAACCACCTCAGCCCAAAGAATTACCTTGTTAGTCAATTTAACAAGGCAGAATCACACGGAGTGATAAATAACTCAGTGTGGAAGTGCAAGAACCCTTGTAAAATAACAGGATGGCCTCCCTTAAATAAAGTGAAAGTGTGGCCAAATTCATATAATCTGTTTCTCCCTTTGGCTTTTTCCAAGCGATGATCAGTTGGGGCTGCTTCAGGATTTGACACTCACTGAATTCAATAGCTCTTATCCACTCCACGCCTACAACCCAAATTACTTAGATTAGCTGCCTAGAATGTGGACACCTTGTATACACAGGTGGTCCTGCAAGTTTCCGTATGTCCTAGAGACAGGTGACAAGCAGGTGTATATGGTCACGATTACGGAGTCTTAGCAATGACTGGCAAGTAAAGAGGGTTGCAGCAGCCCCTGCCTGTAACCCCAGTACTGGGGCGTCTGAGGCTAGAGAATTGCAGTGAGTTTAAGAACAGCTTGGACTACATACAAGAGCCTGCCTCAAGAGAAGAGAAGAAACGTGGGCAGATAGGAAAGAGAAAGGAGGGAATCCTAAAAGTAGGTCAGCTGGAATGGGGACAAGAGCAGTCGTCAGTATCCCTGCCTGCCCAAGCCCACATGCCAGGACGAATCTGATCATATCTGAATTACTTCTCCTCAGAAGCAGGACTGTGGCTACCGCGCACTGTGTGTCCTGTCGGACAGCACCATCTGTCTCAGACACAAGCTTGCTCCAGCATCTCCTGCTTTCTCTGCCCCCCTGCTGGCTGTGAGGGTAAGGTCTCACTGTGCCGCCCATCCACTAAACCGTTCTCTAAATATTTATGGGTCCTTTAATACATGATGATTTCAGCTCTAAGCCCTTGCTCTCTCTACAGCATGGCTCTGCAGTGCATAAACTATTTTATTAGATAGTTTGATAAATTTTAAAATTAAAGCAGTATATTTATTTCTGGGAAATATCAAGAAATTTGAATGCACATGTAATCCTAACAAATACTGTTACATATTTCACTGTGTATCTTTTTGATTTCCATTTTTACCCCTGTTCTTTTAACTTGAAAGACTCCAGCCACATAAAATATTAGAGCTTAATAAAAAAAAAAATTCCTCTAGCCCATTTCCTATAACATCACACAAGCCAATAATGTCCCTTTCATCACTCTTTCTTCTGTTCCCTGCTTTTTCTATTACATTTCTTTGAGTGTGTCTGTGAATGTGTGTGTGTCTGTATGTGTATTTGTGGGTGTGTCTGTGAATGTGTGTGTGTGTGTGTATAGGTGTATGTCTCTGTGTGTGTGTCTGTGCGAGTGTACATAAGGATTGTGAATATGTGAGTATGTGTGAGAGAGTATGTCTGTGTATAGGTGTGAGTTTGTGGGTCAATGTGTCTGTGTGAGTGAGTATGTGTGTGTATGTGTGTGTGCAAGTGTGTGAGAGTGTATGTGTGTGCACGTGCACATTTTGCAGTCTTGACAGTTGAATCGGGGACCTTGTGCTTCATGCATCCAAGGTATATACTCTGCTTTAACCCCCAGCCCTGTTTTGTTAGACTTTAGAACAAGTATAGTCTAAGCAAGGAGGTTAAACATGCAGGCTAAGCCGGGCGTGGTGGCGCACGCCTTTAATCCCAGCACTTGGGAGGCAGAGGCAGGCGGATTTCTGAGTTCGAGGCCAGCCTGGTCTACAGAGTGAGTTCCAGGACAGCCAAGGCTATCAGAGAAACCCTGTCTCGAAAAAACAAAAAAAAAAACAAAACAAAACATGCAGGCTAAGTGAAAGAACAATGTTTACGATGTGAGAATATGTACCTGCGAGTGTGAGTTTCTGCAAGGGACTGGCTTGCTCTCTGCTTCACTCCCTCGTCTTTCTTGGAATTATTTCCTTTGCAGTCTGTAGCTCTACTGCACTCACTTTCACCATGGTGTTTTAGAGACTCTGATGGAAGAGGCCATGATACTTCGCTTATTAACTCTTCCATACACGACAGCTAATTTGTTTCCAGTACGTTGTTAGAAACAGGGCGATTGCCAAGCACGGTACTTCATACCTGTAATCTCTACATTTGACAAACTGAGACAGGAAGGCCCTGGCAAGTTTGCTGCCATCTTGGACTACGTATCAAGTTCCAGACCAGCTTCAAAACTCTAACTAACCAATCAATTAATCAGTCAATGTCTGCCCCTATCCATTTGCACACATAAAGGTAAATTTCTTGAGTACACATTTGAGAATAAAATTAATCCGAAAAATATGTAAATTAATTGAATGTTACCAAATGGCCTTTCAATGTGATGTGTTAATTTACACCCTTTTTAGTAATGTTAGCATATTAGATTTTTTATGTAGAGATATATAGGTCTGAGGTATAGCTTAGGGATTGTGTCTAGTTGACCTGTGCTCAATCACTAATGCCACAAAGAAGAAGGACAGCCATGCCTGCACTCACACTTGTCACTTGTGTGGTGTGGGTATCATGAATGAGTCCGAGCTCAGAATCCCCAAGCCTGGACATGCTTATTTGCATATTTCCACAGCCCACTTCTGTTCATTTTCCTAACACTCAAGTCCTACAGACAAGTCCTCCACTGCTGTCTAGCTCTGCTCCCCTTCCTTGACTCTCCTGACTGCCCTTCACATCCCCTGGTGTATTCAGTATTTCAGGAGCCCATGCTGTGGTTTTCTAAGCCATGTTGTCAGCCAGGGCTACCAGCCTCTCCCAGAACCCTGTTCCACATGCACGTCCAGTTCCTGAGAAGACTGACAAACTGCAGATGGGATGAGACATCTGCTTTTCTTCCTCAAGAGAGGCCTTCGTGTTCCCATAGCAGCTTCCCAGGGGTGGCCTTCTTCACTCATTTGGCAGTTACAGTGCAGATCCACCTGTGTGAGAGAGAGCTCAAGTTACAATTTCAGTTTTAATTACTGTATGTTTTCACTTTTGTAAACAAGGTTGGTTGTTCCAGCCACACAAGATGTGCGTGATGACACACAGGCAGGAAGTAAGTAGAAGGGAGGTACATCAGGATGTACGCTTGCCCCCACTGGATGAAGGTAAGGAGTACAGAGCCTGTGGGTTTTGTCTTTATAAGCACACTGATTTGCCAATGGGATCAACACACACTCCATCCCAGCTTTTCTCCTCTGCAGCTATCCTAGAAAGACTTCCTCTGGAGAGCCCTGCTTTTCTTTCACACGTTCCTAATGACAGCGGTGAATACCTTAGCTGATCTTCTTAAGCCTACTGTAAGTGGTAAACTATTCTTTGGGGAAAACTGTAGTCATATTACCCCTTCCTCTGAGATTATCATAGACACAGTCACAGACAGGTGCCTTTCTTTTCTTTTTTGATCTCCAACTCACCAGCCAAGGATAACCTTGAACTTCTGCTCCTCCTCTGCCAAAGAGCTTGGATTAAAAGTATGCATCACCTGCTGCCTTTACTTTTTTTTAGGTTTCTAAAAAGACAAAAACAAAAACAAAAACCTTTTGACACTAATACGATTACAGCGATGAGATTCAGTGTTAATTTCTCTGAGTCCACATCAAGGTAAAAACTTCAAGTGGCAGAATTGCTCAGAAAAAGAATTTTTTTTAACTGAGAAAGTTCTTAGAACACTTCAGCCTCGTGTTAAATGATTGGCGATGAGCTATCTTAACCCCCTGCAGAATTTAGGTACCTTGAGGAAATAATCATTCATTAGGAAGTGTGAGAAATGTCGTAGGTTGATTCCTTTTAAATGCCAATTAGCATGTACGAGGGCCATGCAAATACCACCGCCAGAGAGGCCAACCCAATGTGGAATTATCTGAGAGCAATTAATTCACTTCCAAGCTTCTAGTATTAACACCTTATTTCCCTTGTGTATTCAGACAAAGTGTTTTTAAAAATCAACCAAAAACTGTGATGCTCTGCCAACAAGATTCTAGAGTGAAAGACAGCCCCTAGTCAAATGTAAATTGTAGCCACATTAGTATGCTAATGAGCTAGCAGATAAACTGTGGGTCAAATTTTCCCTTCCTCAGCTTAAATAGCCCTTGAAAAAGACCTCTTTCTAAATGTTTACGGAACCTAGGAGCAGCGGCAATTAAGGTTTATTATATGAAAATTATCTGTTCAGCGATATGAAAAATTAATAAAGTCAGGCATGGTTCCTCCTAATGACTTACAAATTGTGGAACAGCACGATATGAAAGAGGCAGACTTACGGATGTTCTTAAGTAGCCTTTCATTTTGTCTGAAGATTTAAACGGGAGTCAGGGCGGAAAAGCAGTTCTGAAAAGGTTGAAGGATGAACCATTTGCGGCAGGAAGTGAACGATGGTTAGAGAGGATCTTAAGCACAGTCAGAGGCTTCCAGGTGAAGCAGTCCCATCACCTCCCACCCTGAAGGAAGCAGTCCAGTCCGCTTTATAGCCATTTCACCTTTCCTAGCGTCTATCTCCCTATTCTCCTATTATACATGCCTTAAAACCTGAGTGCCAGAAGCTCTCAAGATGGCTCAACGAGTAAAGTGCTGACCACTGAGCCTGATGAACTGAGTTCGATCCGTAGGACCCATGTGGTGCAGGGAGAGAACCACTTCTAGTTCCATGGGATGTCTGCGCGTGCACACACACGCACGCACAGACATCATGTATGTACACATACACATTTGCATTTAATTTAATTTAGGAAGAAGTCTGATTATTTTGTAGCACTCAGCTTAGCTCCTTGCTCCCAGGTCTGGTTTAAGAAAGTGACCTGGCTGGGTGTGGTGGCGCACGCCTTTAATCCCAGCACTTGGGAGGCAGAGGCAGGTGGATTTCTGAGTTCGAGGTCAGCCTGGTCTACACAGTGAGTTCCAGGACAGCCAGGGCTACACAGAAAAACCCTGTCTCGAAAAACCAAAATAAATAAATAAATAAATAAATAAATGTCTTGGGTAGAGACAGGGGTGACTGGAGGAGTCCTCAAGTATGTGTGTGGCAAGGCACACCCTCCCCTCTTTGATGTTCCATTTCCACCCTGGCTGCCACCTCCACAAGCTTTGCAATAGTTTCGCCTTGGGCCTCATCCCTAGGTGAATGTTAGTGGAGATGGTGGAGCTTATGGTCCAACACAGTTGTTGTCAGCCTTAGCTGCACAACAGTCACCTGGGGGAACTTCATAAACAACTGGCTGTCTGGGTCTCATGGCAAACTCTAAATTTAATTTATCAGTGTGGGCTGTTGCCAGAGCGTAAGGATTTTTAGAGCTCTGCTGATGACTGTAACATTTAACAGATGCTGAGAGCTAACGTCCTGAGGGGTGTTGCTTCCACAGGAACTGTTATCACCTTCTCTTCTCCTCTTCCTTCCTTCCCTCCTTCCTTCCATCTTTCTATGTGTAAAGGTGAATCTGAACTCTTTCAAACATTCGTTATTGATTGCTCTTTCAGTGAGCGTTCCCCACAGTTGATCTTACTTCCTGAAGTCACAGAGGCAGGAAGGTAAATGGACTGAAAGAAGGCAGTGAGCCTCTGCTACCAGAACAGCCAGTTACCAGACAAGGCTCATCAACCTGGATCGAAGCTAGCCACACAAAGTGCTCTTGTGATTTTGACCTGAAGCCAGTTTTCAGGTTAGTCTGCCGACAATCAAACCACAAGCCCACAGTGCTGCACTGGGAGCCACTCAGAACAACATAGGCCCGCAGGCTGCAAACCTGGAAGCGGGGCATCCTTCCCCCTTTTTAAAAATTTTTCTTGTTCATTCTTTTTTTTTTTTTAGACCTTTGAATACCAAACTGACCACAAATTCACAGTTATCCTCCTGACTCTGCCCCTCAAATGCTGAGATTATAGGTGTGTGCCATTGAAGGTTAGGTTTGCCTCTCAGTCTTCCTGCCTCATCTTTCCAATTGTTCTGATTACAGGAGTGTACTACCATGCCTAATTCCTTAGCGCAAAATATAGTTATTATGATATTTTTCTGTCCTTTTTTGGTGTTGTAAAATACCAGACTGGGTTTATCTATCTATCTGTCTATCTATCTATCTATCTATCTATCTATCTATCTATCTATCTGTCTGTCTGTCTGTCTGTCTTTCTATCTACAATCCATCTATCTGTCATTCATCCATCAATGTATGTACCTATATATGTATCTATCATGTATATGTATGTATGTATGTATGTGTCTATCTATCTATCTATCTATCTATCTATCTATCTATCTATCTATCTATCTATCTACCTATCATCTATCTATTTATTTACCTACCTACCTATGCCAGGATTGACCTCAGGACCTCATGTATGCTAGGCAAGCATTTCATTTCTTACAGCTGGAGAGACTGGGTGTCCAGGCTCTGCGGGTGTCGAGGCTCTGCTGCAGGTGTCTGATCTGGTGAGGGCCATTTTGAAGATCTTCACACGGTAGAATGTGGAAGGGCAATATAACTGACTGATGCCTTAATACTCTCAATCTCACTAATGAAGGGGGAAATACTCTAAATTGAGAGCATTACATCCGCAATGACTGAATTTTGGCAAGTATACATCCAACCCTGAGAAACACTCATGGAGGACTTTCTGACATGAATCAAACAGAGGCCTGTTTTATATTAACACCGAAAGGGCCCTGTATTCCAGGCACGACTCCAAACCCTCATATGTATTTCTCACTTTAATTTAATCATCACAAAGACTGTGAGATAGGTACCCCATCACAGGGCAATTGCTGTATGCAATTCTGGGAGTACCATTCACATAGTGATCTTTATGTTTTATTTTGTTGTTTTAGGCAGTGTCTCATTATGTAGACTAGTCTGGCTTCAACATTTTTTCTTTTTGGAGGTGGGGGGTGGTTTTCAAGATAAGGTTTCTCTGTGCAGCCCTGGTTGTACTGGAACTCACTCTGTAGTCCAGGCTGGCCCTGAACTCGGAGATCTACCTGCCCCTGGGATTGAGGGTGTGCACCACCACTGCTTAGCTGGCCTCAGACTTTCTTTGTTGTTGTTGTTTGTTTTGTTTGGTTTGGTTTGGTTTGATTTTCCGAGACAGGGTTTCTCTGTATAGCCCTGGCTGTCCTGGAACTCACTCTGTAGACCAGGCTGGCCTCGAACTCAGAAATCTGCCTGCCTCTGCCTCCCAAGTGCTGGGATTAAAGGCGTGCACCACCACGCCCAGCCTGGCCTCAGACTTTCAATGCTATGCCTGAACCTTACAAGTATTGGGTGTATACTGAAATGACTACATCAGTCATGGCCTCTGTGAATGGGCTCCCCATGCCACACGACCTGCTGGCATTGCTCATCATAAACCCTACTTTACATGGAAAGATAACTCCAGCACTGTGCAGGTTGGTGTTGGAGCTTGTGCTGCAGAGTTTTGTGTCAACGTAACACAAACTATAGTCATCTGAAAGGAGGGAACCTCAATTAGGAAAATGACTCCATAAGATAGGGCTTTAGGCAAGCCTTGTAGGGCATTTTCTTAATTAGTGATTGATGAGGAAGGGCCCAACCCACTCTGAGTGGTGCCACCCCTGGGCAGGTGCTCCCGAGTTCTATAAGAAAGCAGGCTGAGTGAGTCATGCGGAGCAAGCCAGTAGGCAGCACCCTCCATGGCCTCTGCATCAGCTCCTGCCTTCAGGTTCCTGCCCTGTTTGAGTTCCTGTCCTGACTTCCTTCAATGATGGACTATGATGGGGATGTGTAAGCCAAATAAACTCTTTTCTTCTCAAGTTGCTTTTGGTCATGGTGTTTCACAACAGCAATAATAATCCTACCTAGGACAAGCACCTACATAAAAGCCATATACAGGTGTGTGCATGTGTATCCCTAGTATCCTGTTGGGGAGTCAGGGAGAGGGATCTCTGGGGGTGGACTCCGGGTTCAGTAAGTGAGCCTGTCTCAAGGGAATAAGATAGAGTATGGTATCTGCCATTCTTCTCTTGACCTAATCGTGCACGCACACGTACACGCACACACACACATATGTCTATATATACACACAAACACCATATACATACATACAAACAGAGCTACATACAACTCAGAAATGCACACCCAAACACACACATGAGAGAGACAGAGACAGAGACAGAGACAGAGAAAGAGCATCATCACTGAACATAGTGGTAAATGTTTACAATTTCAGCACTCTGAGGGAGTTGTGAATTTGATGAGGTCAGCCTAAGCTACCTAGCAAGATTCCAGTCTCAAAAAAACAAAGAAAAATATATTGGGTATCCGGTCCACATTTAAAATTGTTATCTTATTTTAAATTAAAATATAATAAATATGTAAAAATAAGTGTGTAAAATAAATATATAAATAAAATATAATTATATCATTTAACCCTTCCCTCTCCTCCCTCCGACTTCTTCTGTGGTCTCCCTTCACTCTCAACCCATGGTCGCCTTTTTGTTATAGAATTATTATTGTCACATATATATGAGCAAATATATAAATACAACATGCTGAGTTTATTGAACTGTGTTTGTGTGTGTGTGTGTGTGTGTGTGTGTGTGTGTGTGTGTAGGGCTGACTACATGGTACTGGATAACCAGTTAGGGAACTCTCCCAGAGGGAGACTAATTCTCCCTTTCTCAGCAAGCATTAACTGCCTAGCTCTTCATCTAAGGGTGGCTGAGGTGCTGAGACATCCCCCATTGTGCCGGCTAGTTTTTTTATTAATTTAACACAAACTACAGTCATTTTGGAAGAGGGAATATAAGTTGAGAAAATGCCCCCACCAGACTGGCCTATTGGTAAAACTATGGTCCATTTTCTTGACTGGTGATGGATATGGGAGGACCTGGACCAGTGTGGGCAGTACCACTCTGCAGAAATAAGTAGGTTGAGAAAACTATGAGGAGCAAGCCAGTAAGCAGCACCCTCCATGGCCTCTGCATCAGTCCTGCCTCTGGGTTCCTCCTACCTGACTTCTTTCCATGAGAGCCTAGGTGTGGGTGTGGGTGTGGGTGTGGGTGTGGGTGTGGGTGTAGGTGTAGAAATGTAAAGAAAATAAACCTTTTCCCTGATAAGTTGCTTTTGGTCCTGGTGTTTATCAGCAATAGAAACCCTCACTAAAATACCTATCCATGTCAACTGGTATTGTCATTGTTCAGGTCTTGTCTACGCATCCATATTTTATAAAAAATTTCATAATCATAGCTTCCCTGCCAAATGTAAGAGACATAATTCAGCAGACTTCCTGGTCCTCTGGCTCTTTTTTTTTTCTTTATTTGAACTGAATCCTGTTTTAATATGGCCTCCATTTACTGTTTCAATGAACAATGGTTCTGCTTGGAGGGTGGCACAGACATTAGGTGGGGGTAAGATTCTGGTTGATTGGCTGTGATGATTTTTGAAAAACATTCATCTCAGAATAAGAGTAACTTATAAAGTCCTCTTCTTCAAAATTGATACAATAATTATAAATATCAGGAAAAGCCTTCAGTCTCACTCTTTGCTGTTCTCTTACAAGTCACCTCCCAAATTAATTGTCTACATTTCTTTTGGCTGTATAAATAATTTTGAAATATGTAAGATATTCTGAAACCATAGTATAGCATAAAAACATCAAATAATCTTACTAATAGGCTGAGATAGGAGAAGCATGATTTCAAGACCATTATGTGGCACACAGCAAGACCCTGTCATGTGCAAAGAAGCAGAAAGTGTATATGGACTGTACAGTATTGGACCTGTTTCTCCCATTACAAATTAGAGAGGCTACAGGATGACAGCTGACAAATTTCTAATTC
>NC_034607.1:54029562-54030694 GCF_900095145.1 Mus pahari
TATGGTGGGAGAATTGGTTTTTTGTTTGTTTGTTTGTTTGTTTTAAGATTTATTTATTTATTTATTATATGTAAGCACACTGTAACTATCTTCAGACACTCCAGAAGAGGGAGTCAGATCTTGTTATAGATGGTTATGAGCCACCATGTGGTTGCTGGGATTTGAACTCCGGACCTTCGGAAGAACAGTCGGGTGCTTTTACCCACTGAGCCGTTTCACCAGCCCCGAGAATTGGGTTCTTATGATGCCAAGTAACCTTGTTTTCTGTTGCTTATGTTCTTATGCTTGCCTCCCACCATAAGTTATTTCTAGTGCTACCTGTCCTGGCTATGTCTAACTGGAGTCTGTCCTTCCTGTGATCCTGGTTGTGTCAGAACTCCTCCAAGTCAAGCTGTCTCTGTGATTCTGGGATCTTGGGATCCTGAGATCCTGGGTATGTCTAAGCTCCTGGGAGACAAGCTGCTTTTGGGACCTGGAGATCCTGGTGTGCCCAAGCTCCTGAGATCCTCAGATCCTCTTATCCTGGGCATGTTAGAGCCCTGGGAGTGAGCTGCCTCTGGGTGTTGTGGGGCTGGCTGTGGAGTTTGCACCCAAGGTCTGCTCCTGGTCCTCTGGCTCTTATAGTCTTCCTCTTTCTTAGTGTTCACCAAGCCTTAGGATTACGGTTGTGTTGTAGATATATCGATAGGGCTAGGAAGCTCACGGTCTGTTCTCTGCATCTTAACCAGTTGTGACTTTCTGTAGTGACCTCTGCTGCAAAAAGAAGATTCTTAGCTGACGGTTGAGAGCTACACTTCTCTGTGGGTATGAGGGTGAGTGTTTAGAGTGGAGTTAGGTACTACACTGGTTTAGGAAAATGCAGTAGTAGGTTTTCCTCTGAGATCTGTTACCTCACTAGCCACAGGCAGTTGGCTAGGCTTACAGTAACAGGAATGATTTCCCTCCTATTGGGCAAGCTTTAAGCTCAATTAAACAGCTGTTGGTTACCACCAAGAAAGGTGCTTGCTGCTAGTGAATCTTTAGGCCTGCCTTGCCTGCTGGTCATTGCTGTGGGCCACAGGCATCACAGCCGCATAGGACTATTGATTGTTTTCTCCCTGGTCAGCTTGCATAGTACCTTTTTTTTTTTTTT
>NC_034607.1:54030729-54039803 GCF_900095145.1 Mus pahari
GGCTAGCCTCGAACTCAGAAATCCGCCTGCCTCTGCCTCCCAAGTGCTGGGATTAAAGGCGTGCGCCACCACGCCCGGCGCATAGTACTTTTTGATTCTATGAAAGTTAGTCCTTAGGGAGGAGGCTTTGGGCCAGATCCAGTTCAATTCCTGTGAGTCCTAAGTCCCAACGGCAACAGGGACCTACCTTCCACTTCTCAGAGGTGACCAAGGGCAACAGCAATAGTCTATACTGTTTTTGGGATCTCTAGGACTTCTCTGGCCCACAACTCTAGAGGAGGTTTCTCACACTTATTATCAGGGTTAGGTAGTTTAAGGCTCTTAGGATAGCATTACCACTCCAGTGGCATAACGACATTTAGCTTATATGTAACTTTTTTAGGTAAATACAAGATAATATGATTTTTATGTCATTTTTTTTCAAGCATTCTTTGCGTCTATGGCCACACTACCCTGAATATCCACATTTTTATGTAGCAGGGCCTTAGGTTTAACACTGGTGTGGGGGTAATAGGAGCACAGTAATAGTCACTCCTGAGGAACTGGGAGGACATTTTCAAACACAGACAAACCAGGGCCTTCTGAGGTATAGTGGTGTTGTATTCTTAGCCTGGTAGTGGCTACCTTCCAGATCCTTAATTAAATATTAAATATTAGTTCATGTGTGTGTTATGCTCTTGTTCTAGAACACATTTTCTCAGAAGGCAACAGAATTTTTCACTCAAGCTAATGTATTATGTTTCTATTTCTTTTATCTAACATGTTCTAAGATAAATAGCTATGTAAAGTGGCTTAGACTGATAGTCCTTTAATGTATGTGTGTGTGTGTGTGTGTGTGTGTGTGTGTGTGTGTGTGTGTGCATGTGCGTGTATACATATGGGCACCCATGGGAGTTGAAAGCATGTTATTCAAATATCATTAAACTCCAGAATTAGAAGAAACCTTACAAATTTTTTGGTTAGTTGAAGATCGTCATTTTACAAAGAGAAAATTGAGATTTAACTCATAATCTTAGGATCTTTCTACCAAGCTATTTCAGTTTCTTAACACCAGTGACAGTAATCATATCAACAAGAAATATGTACTTCAAAGATTCAATTATTTTAATGTTTATTTTAGTCTTAGAGGACTTGACTGCTTCTGTGCTGAAAATAAAAAAATCTTATATAATATAGCATCTATACATAAGCAGAATTTTATATCATCACTCTGTGATATCAAGAATGTTCAGAAAAAAAGGCTGTTGCAATGTAAAATGGAATTTTAGTGACAACTACTAAATTTTCTTCCCTGCTTATTAATTTAAAACCATATATAGTAAAGTGGATTTAATGACATACCAGGTCTTCTGCGTATGGGAAAGATGGTTCTCCTTTCTAAACCCATCAAATGTAATTGAAGATTAATAATAAGGGCTGGTGAGATGGTTCAGTGGGTAAGAGCACCCGACTGCTCTTCCGAAGGTCCTGAGTTCAAATCCCAGCAACCACATGGTGGCTCATAACCATCCGTAACAAGATCTGATGCCCTCTTCTGGAGTGTCTGAAGACAGCTACAGTGTACTTACATATAATAAATAATAAATCTTAAAAAAAAAAAGAAGAAGATTAATAATAGATATTACATGTAAAATTGGCTTATATCACTACTGATCGGTCTCTCACTGTTTATGACGATGCAGTTTATTACAGGGGAAAAATGTAGAATGCCTACAGACAGAACCAGCTACACAATTTTCAGGACCCAATAAGAAATGAAGATCAGGGTACTTTGCTATAAAAGCAGTCAAGAGCCAGGTATGGTGATGTGCATCTTTAAGTGGTCCAGATACTCTAGTGGTCCAGGCTGGCCGATTACTATGGGCTCGAGGCCAGCCTGGTCTACAGAGTGCCAGGCCAGCCAATGCTACATAGTGAGACCCTGTTTAAAGATAAAAGAAAAAGAAAAAAAAAAAAAGAAAAAGAAAAAGCAGTGGGGAGCCCATAATGGTGTACATTATTTGCCATTCCGGGTACTGGGGAGGTTACCACAGGACTCTCAGAAATTTAAGGCCAGCCTGAACAAGTTAGCAAGACTGTGTGTCAACGTAATGTTTAAGGAGAGAGAGAGACACACACAACTCAACTGGGAAAATGCTTGCCTTCAAGCTTGAGAACTTGTGTTTGATCCCCAGAACACACATTACACTATTATGAGAATATCCCTCACATTCTAAGGGACTGGAACTTTTGCTGGATCTCATGGGCAGAGTTAAAAAATACCTTGAGATCACCTAAGCTTAAGGTGGATTCCTGCTGTGTGGCTCAGCCAACTTTTTAACCTGCCTTTAGGAGGACAATGTAACAACTAACTTTTATTTGCCTTGGATTTCTCATGTAATCAGCTTTTAGAACCTAAACTGAGACATAGCTTTAATGTTAAGTTATGTACTCTTACATATTCCTGACCCATGACTAATGAATGTATGTACGTATGTATGTTATTTTTGGGTTTTTTGTTTTTTTGTTTGTTTGTTTGTTTTTGTTTTTTGAGACAGGATTTCTCTGCGTAGCCCTGGCTGTTCTGTTGCTTGATAGCATTGGTTGGTTGGTCTGTTATCAGTTGTTTGCTGGTTGGGAGGTCAATAAAATTTCAAGCCTTGCAAAATTGTTAGAGATTTCCGTAGAGTACCCCTCATTCTGCCCCAATGTGATGATGCTTTCTGTGTATTTCAGTAAACACAGAACAAGAGCCTTTTGTTTAAGACACAGACACAAGGAGCTATAGATTCACAATACATCATTCAGGCAGGCATAGGGACATAGATTTAGATTCACACAACAGATTGCAGCTAGGCCAGAAATCATAAGCTACAGAAAGAAGGAAGACACAGTGAGAGAAGTAAAGAGCGATAACTCCAGCCGGGCGTGGTGACGCACACCTTTAATCCCAGCACTTGGGAGGCAGAGGCAGGCAGATTTCTGAGTTCAAGGCCAGCCTGGTCTACAGAGTGAGTTCCAGGACAGCCAGGGCTATACAGAGAAACCCTGTCTCGAAAAAAAAAAAAAAAAAAAAGAATTATAACTCAGATTCTTGGTTAAACTATTCCAGGGGGAAGGGCTTTGATTTATTTCAGTTCAACATAGATGCATGCCAATAACTCTGAGTTAATCACTAATGTATTTAAACTAGTGCAGTGTGATAGCAAGTGCCTGAGTCCAGTGCTGGGGGGGTGGAGACAGGCAGATGTCTGGTACTAAATAGCCAGACAGCCTAACCTTCTTAATGAATTTCAAGTCACTGAGAGACTGTGTCTCAAAATATGGTGGATGGTGTCTGAAGTATGACAACCCAAGGCTATGCTCTGGCCTCCACATAAATGTATTTTCACATGCATGAACATATTCTATCTTAGTTAGGGTTTTGCTTCTGTGAACAGACACCATGACCAAGGCACCTCTTATAAGGACAACATTTCATTGGGACTGGCTTACAGGTTCAGGGGTTCAGTCCACTATCATCAAGGCAGAAACATGACAGCTTCCAGGCAGGCATGGTACAGGAGGAGCTAGGGTTGTACATCTTCATCTGAAGGCTGCTAGCAGAATACTTCCAGGCAGCTAGGATGACAGTCTTAAAGCCCATGCTCACAGTGACACACCTACTCCAACAAGACCACACCTACTCCAACAAGACCACACCTACTCCAACAGGGCCGCACCTTCTAAAAGTGCCACTCCCTGGGCCGAGCATATACAAACCATCAGATATACCCACTTGTAATAAATACACACACAAAAGTAAATAAATAAATAATTTGAAAGGCTAGAACATAGCTGAGAGGCAGAATGTTTGTCTAACATGTTAGAGGCCCTTAAATAGGGTCCTGTGATGGCCAATCTTCATTGTTAACTTGACCAGCTATGGAATCACCTAGAAGACACACCGTTGGGTGTCTTTAGTGTTTCCAAAGAGGTCTAACTGAGAAAGAAGGGACATCCATGGGCTGAAGACCAGGACTGAATAAAAAGAGAAAGTCTATTAAGTGCCATGACTTAGTTGGGTGTAGAGGGCGGTCCTGATGTTAAAATCCTGTTCCCTAATTAGTTCTTGATTTGTCAATAAAGGCCTGGAGCCAATTGCTGGGCAGAAGGTACAGGTGGGACTTCTGGGGTGGGGGCAGACACAAGGAAGGAGAGGGGCTTTCTCTGGCATGCTTTGGAGGAAAAAAGACACAGCAATCTTGTAAGGCCTTGGGGAGAGCTAGGGCCTGCAGCCTCTACTATGGGCAGGTGGCCAAAGATGTTTGGCAGGGGTTAGTTGGAACAAGCCACTACGTTTAGGGCAGAACAAATAATACATTGGTAAGGGTATGCTTTTCCAAGGCAAGAGATATCTACATCCAGCAATTGTGCATAGTAAGCAAGTTAAGAGGCAGCACGCTGTGTGTGAGTGTTTTTATCCCCGGATTCAAGCGTCTCTGGTGGGAGCTGGTATCATTACCCCTCATGGAACAAAGGCAGGAAATGGGTTAGTTCTGGCAGCAGCCAATCTGGAAGCTAAACTGAGTAGAACAAAAGGAAGCGGGGGGGGGGGGGGTGCTGGTAGTGCATAAGCTCCAGGGAAAAAGTGGTAGCGAGTCTTAAAATCCCACGTAACAGTTGGGGTTACTATTACTGTGATTATAAACTAAACTAAACAAACAAACAAAAACCCTAACAAACAAAAAACATGACCAAAAACAACTTGGGGAGGAAAGGATTTATTTGGCTTATACTTCCACATCATAGTTCATCACTGAAGAAAATCAGGACAGAAACCCAATCAGAACAGGAACCTATGAGCAGGAGCTGCTGCAGAAGCCATGGAGGGATGCTGCTTACTGGCTTGCTTCATATGACTTGCTCAGCCTGCTTTCTTATAGAACCTAGGACCACCAGACCAGGGATGGGATGGTCCCTCCCAAATCAGTCACTAATTAAGAAAATTATATGGAGGAATGTTTTAAATTAAAGTTCTGTCCTCTCAGATAACTTTAACTTGGGCCAAGTTAGTGTAAAACTAGCCAGCTCACATCTGCCTCTGCTTCCCTACTGCAGATGCAACATGACCAGCTGTCTCTCAATCCTGCTGTCTTTGCTACAGCCACTGTCACTGCCAGGATGGACTGTACCCTGCAAACTTGAGTCAAAAGTAACTTTCCTTCATTAATTTAACTTTTTCCAAGTCTGTTTGTTTGCTTGTTTGGCTCCAAACCATTTATTTCTCCCAATCAGGTGGACATTGCTATGGATGGAGAGCACGCAGTACTGGGAGCATCAAGGCTCCAGCATTGAGGTGTAGATGATGAGGCAAGGTAGGCAGACTGAGGCATTCCATCTGCTGTGTAGATCCTGCTGTGTAGATCTCGTACTACCCAATGTGGCCTGCAGGTCACAGAGATGCTTGCAGAAGGAGAGGTTTTGATGTGCCTATTGTAGAGTGTACAGTTGTCACTAGACACTAGAAGCCAAGAGGAGGTCTTTGGTTTGTACTGGGCTGGCTTACAGGTGGCCAGCACCAACTGTTGCATGAACTCAAAGAGGAGCCTCAATGGCCCTGAGACAGAGGGTACATGGTGTTGAGAATGAACTGTGGCATGACAGCAGAGGGAAAGGGACTGTGGGCATGGACTGGAAGCACAGAATACAATAGTCACTGTGGCTGAAGTCTTGGAACCTGAGCTGTACAACCCTGAGACTTCAGCTCTGTTTCTCCTATATGCAAACTTTTGTCAGTACTTTTGTCACAGTAGTGAATGAGAAAAGTAATCCAGATCTCTAAAGTAGAAAATCAACCACTGAACCAACCAACCACCCAACAGCCAACCAAACCCACCAACCAGTCAACCAGCCAACCAGCCAAACAACAAACAAACACCAAGGAACCAAACCAGTCTACCCACCACCAACCAACCAACCAACTAACAAACCAGCCAAACACCAAGCAACCAAATCAAACCAGCTAACCACCAACCAACCAACCAACCATCCAACAAACAAACAATAACCAGCCACATAACAACCAAGCAACAAACAATCAAGTAAACAACAAGCAACAACCAACCAACCAAACCAAACAACTGACCAAACAAATAAATAACAAGGTAACAAACAACTAAACAACAAACAATGAACCAACCAAAGCAAGCCTGGAGAAGAATGTAAAGTGTAGTTAAAGCTACTAACATATAAAAGTATTCTTTTTAGCCGGGCATGGTGGCACACGCCTTTAAGCCCAGTACTTGGAGGCAGAGGCAGGCGGATTTCTGAGTTTGAGGCCAGCCTGGTCTACAGAGTGAGTTCCAGGACAGCCAGGGCTACACAGAGAAACCCTGTCTTGAAAAACCAACCAACCAAACAACCAAACAAAAAGTATTCTTTTCTGCGATTGCTATCTTTCTCTTGACTAATCATACTTAGTGCCATGCTTCATCCAATGGCTATGCTTAACTGCAGCACTGGACAGAGCTTTGTAGGAGCCCTAGACCCTAACTGCTGTGCCCAGGGATCTGAACACCCACTTGTTTACCAGGCTCATACTCTCACCAGGCATGGGACCAGGACTTCTGGCCCTATAAAAGAATAGGAGGTTAACAATACTTGCCATGACTAGCTACCCCACGTCACCAAAGGCATGCAGCAACCCCACCCTCACCCCAAAGATGGCAGCTTTTCAGTTCCTGGAAACACTGGAATCACAGATGGGTGTGAGACACTAGCATCTGTAAGATACCCACTAAATTGATGCACAGTGCTACTCGGAGCAGAGATGGATGGATGTTGTCATTCCCTAACCCACTTATTGACACCTGTCCCACCTAGACCCTTGTAACACAAACAATAAATAAAACGGGGCTCTGCTCATCCTGTGGCCTGTGGGAGGATCCTGATCACAACACAGAGTTGGACCTGCATGAGGAACTGTTGTCTCTTGAGAGTTTGCCAAGATGAAGTCATGAACACCTGTGCGCATGCATGGGCACATGTCTGTCTCCAAGTTGAAGTTATTTTTAGAGAAATATCCAATGGCTTGGCAGGACTCATGCCATGTTACGGTGCCAAGGAATAAAATAATAAAAGTAATTCTCCCAAATAGGTTCTGAAGCTTTGATCAAGAAGCAGGTGGGGAAACACTGTGGTAAATTTTAAAGGATCTTAAGTGACCTTATGAAATGCAATTATAGAGTGCATGTACATTTTGAAAGCTTTTAGACCTTCAAAGGTGGGGAAATCATCCATGAATGGCTCTCAGAAAGTCATCCCTTTTCCACTCCATTTAGAAATACTCACTCCAATGTCCTCTCAAGGTCCATCTTTTCTAAGGCCTTCTCCAACTTTCCCAAGGCTGTATTTAATCCACTGTTGTTTATCTTCTAAGAAGACTTGGGCTGTGTTTCCAAACCAGAACTTTAATGTCTTTGAAGCTGAGCAATTGTGGCCTATGCTTACAGTTACAGAATTCTGGACACTGAAGTAGGTGGGTTGTTATGAGTTTTAGATCAGTCTTGGCCACAGTGTAAAATCTTGTCTAAGAGGAGGAGGGCTTTCAGAGGACCTGGTTCCATTTCCAGCTCCCACATAATGACTTACAATAGCTTTAACTTCAGTCCCAGGGGATCTGTCCCCCTCTTCTGGCCTTTTGAGGTAACAATCATGCACAGGATGCACAAACAAAAGTATACAGGCAAAACGCTCATATGCAAAAAATAAAGTAAACAACCCTTTAAAAAATAGACAGAAAGAGGAAATGAAAGGGATCCTCTATTGGCCAAGAGTGGTGACCTATGCCTGTAACTCTAACATTTGGGAAAGAATCAGGAGTTCAAGGCCAGTGTCTCAGCTTATCCACGCAGTGAGCCCAGCCAGGGCTATAGGAAAACCTGTCTCAAAAGAAAAGAAAAATCAAATAGGACTGTGTGGTTGTGCACACCTCGAATCTCAGTGCTTGGGAGGCAGAGACAGGCTGATCACTGGGTTCTGGGTCAGCCAGGGCTGTACAATGAGACTCTGTCTCGAAACAAAATAAAACAAAACAAACAATAACAGAAACAACAACAAAGATCAAGGTCTGGAGCTGCAGATCAGCAGTAGAGCTGATCTAGGACATGTGAGGTCCTGAGTTTGATGGACATAAAACAAACAAACAAAACAAAACATTCTAAATTCTTTAGCGGTCTCTCTCTCTCTCTCTCTCTCTCTCTCTCTCTCTCTCTCTCTCTCTCTCTCTCTTGCTTGTTTTCTTTTCCTTTTCCTTTTAAAATTTATTTTTTCCTTTTATTGAAAGCAGATTTTTCTCTCATATATTCTGATTACAGTTTTCCCTCTCTCTAGTCAAGTTCTTCCCCACACCCCCATCTGGATCCACTCCTTTTTCTGTCTTTCATTAGAAAACAAACAGGACCCCAAGGGATAATAATAAAATAAAACCTAGTAAGAGGAAACAAAAACTAACCCATCAGACTAGGACAAAACAAACCTAGGGAAAAAGATTTAGAAAAGGCACATTAAACAGACACAGGCGCGGAGGCCCATTCCTTTGTCCACCCAGGAAACCTATAAACACCAAACTGGAGGTGAGTTTGGTGAATGAGTTCCAAGACAGCCAAGGCTACATAGAAAAACCTTGTCTCAAAAACCAAAACCAACCCACCAAAACAAAAAAATAAAACAAACCCACTAAGCTAGAAGCTCTAATAGATACACAAAGGACCTGTAGAATAAAAAGAGAGAAAAAAATATAATTAAAGTGAATTACTAATAAAAATTTAAAAGATAAAGGAAAAGCCCTGACATGACATTATGAGACAAGGGACCTCCAGAGATGCCATTTAGTTTGCTTGATATTGGCCATCTGCGGCTGGACACACAGCCTGCCCTTAAGAGTAGTTTCCCAGGCTGGTGAGATGGCTCACTGGGTAAGAGTACTGACTGCTCTTCCAAAGGTCCAGAGTTCAAATCCCAGCAACCACATGGTGGCTCACAACCACCACCTTAATGAGATCTGACACCCTCTTCTGGTGCATCTGAAGTCAGCTATTTAGTATAATAATAAA
>NC_034607.1:54041016-54044901 GCF_900095145.1 Mus pahari
CAGTAAAGAACATCCCTCCATGGCCTCTGCATCAGCTCCTGCTTTCTGACCTGCTTGAGTTCCAGTCCTGACTTCCTTGGTGATGAACAGCAGTATGGATGTGTAAGTTGAATAAACCCTTTCCTCCCCAACTTGCTTCTTGGTCATGATGTTTTGTCCAGGAATAGAAACCCTGACTAAGACACATATGAAGCTAAAAATTGTTCTTTCAAAATATGTATTAGAATTTTGGTGGGTAATGCATTGAATCTGTAGATTGCTTTTGGTAGGATGGCCATTTTTACTATATTGGTCCTACTAATCCATAAGCATGGGAGATCTTTCCATCTTCTCTTACTCAGTTTCTTTCTTCAATGTCTTAAAGTTTTTATCATAAAGTCTTTCACTTGCTTGGCTAGAACTACCCCCAATATACTTTTTATCAGTTGAGGTTATTGTGAGCTGTGTTGTGTCCCTGATTTCTTTCTCAGCCCATTTGTCATTTGTATATAGGAGGGCTACTGATTATTGTGAGTTAGTTTTGTATCTGGTGACTTTGTTGAAAGTGTTTGTCAGCTGGAGGAGTTCCCCAGTGGAACTTTTAGGGACATTTATGTATACTATCATGTCATCTGTAAATAAAAATACTTTGACTTCTTTCTTTCCAATTTGTATCCCTATGATCTCCTTCAGTGGTCTTATTGCCCTAGCTAAGTCTTCAAGTTCTATATAACATAGGTATGGAGAGAGTGGACAACTGTGTATTGTTCCTGATTTTAGTGGAGTTAGTTTAAGGCTCTCTCCATTTAAGCTGACATTGGCTATGTACTTGCTGTAAACAGCCTTTATCACGGTGAGGTATGTCCCTAGAATTCCTAAGGTCTCCAGGACTTTTATCATGAAGGAGTGTTGGATTTTGTTCAAGGTCTTTCCTGTATCTAGTGGGATGATCATGTGGCTTTTGTCTTTCAATTTGTTGTTGCATTTGTTAAACCATCCCTGCCTTTTGGGGATGAAGCCTACTGGGTCATGGTGCATGATTTTTTGACACGTTCTTGCATTCGCCTAGCAAGTGTTTTGTGAGATTTTTGCATGTATATTTATAAAGGAAATTGATATGCAATTCTCTTTCTTTGTTGAGTCTTTATGTGATTTGGGTACCAGGGTAACTGTAGACTTGTAAAACAAATTGGGCAATGTTCTTTTTCTTTCTATTTTACGGAATAATTTGAAAAGTATTGGCACTAACTCTTCTTTAAACCATTTGGCCCTGGGTATGTATGTATGTATGTATGTATGTATGTATGTATTTATTTATTTATTTATTTATTTATATTTTTGAGTTGGGAGAGTCTTAATGACTTCTTCCCCTTCACTGGGGACTATACTATAGGTCTGTTTAAATTGCTTATCTGCTCTTGATTTAATGTTGATAAAATGGAATATATTGAGGAAATTAACCATTTCTTTTAGATTTTCCGGTTTTGTGGAGTACAGGTTTATAATGTTATTATGATTCTCTAGCTTTCCTCGGTGTCTGTTACTGTGTCCCATTCGAAATCTAATGTTAATTTGGATCTTCTCCCTGTTTTTTAGTAGCTTTGGATAAGGATTGGGCAATCTTATTAATTTTCTCGAAGAACCAAGGCTTTGTTTCATTGATTCTCTGTATTGGTTTTTGGTCGTTGTTGTTTCTATTTTATTGATTTCAGCCCTGAGTTTGATTATTTCTTGCCATCTATTCCTTTTGTGTGTGATTTCTTTTTGTTCTAGAGCAGGGGTTCTCAGCCTTCGTAATGCTGAAACTCTCTGACACAGCTCTTCACGTTGTGGTGACTCCTAACCATAACATTATTTTCAATGCTACTTCATAACTGTAATTTTGCTACTGTCATAAATCACGATGTAAATATTTGATATGTAGCATAACTGATAGGTGACCCGTATGAAAGAGTCTTTCAACCCCAAAAGGTCATGACCTACAGGTTGAGAACTGCTGTTCTAAACCTTTTTATGTAGACATTGAGTGCTATGAACTTGTCTTTGAAAACCACTTTCAGGGACTGGCGAGATGGCTCAGTGGGTAAGAGCACTGACTGCTCTTCCTGAAGGTCCTGAGTTCAAATCCCAGCAACCACATGGTGGCTCACAACCATCTGTAATGAGATCTGACACCCTCTTCTGGTGTGTCTGAAGACAGCTACAGTGTACTTACATATAATAAATAAATAAATATTTTTTTAAAAAAAGAAAGAAAGAAAAGAAAACCACTTTCAGGGTTGGAGAGATGGCTCAGCGGTTAGGAGCACTGATTGCTCTTCCAGAGATCCTGAGTTCAATTCCCGGCAACCACATGGTGGCTTACAACCATCTGTAATAGGATCCGATGCCCCTTTCTGGTGTGTCTGAGGACAACTACAGTGTATTAGTTTATATATTTATATATTGGGTATGTTATGATTCACCTTTATTCAATTCTAAACAATCTTTCATTTCAGGTTACTGGGAATTGAATTTAGGACCTCTGCTCTCTCTGGTCAACCCCCTCTCTCTGGTTAACCCCACTTGCTCAGTCCCTGCTCACTCAGGCCCAAAGATATATTTATTACTATAAATAAGTACATTGTATCTGTCTTGAGACACACCAGGAGAGGGCATCAGATCTCATTATGGATGGTTGTGAGCCCCCATGTGGTTGCTGAGATTTGAACTCAGGACCTTTGGGAGAGCAGTCAGTGCTTTTAACCACTGAGCCATCTCTCCAGCCCCCATTTCTTTCTTAATTTCTGACTTGAACCATTTTTTTTATTCATGAGTTATTCAGCCTCCCCGAGAGCATGAGAATGTAAGCTTTCTGTTGTTTCTGTTGTTGACATCCAGCTTTAATCTATGGTAATCAGATGCAGTGCAGGATGTTATTCCAATTTTCTCGTATCTGTTGAGACTTGCTTGTGTCTGAGAGTGTGATCAGTTTTGGAGAAGGTTCTATGAGGTCTGAGAAGAAGGAGACTCTTGTTTTGGGTGAAATGTTCTGTCGATGTCTGTTTGGTCTGTTAGGTTTATCACATGCTACCTATAGCATTTCTCTGTACAAGTTTTGTCTGGATGATCTGTCTGTTGGTGAGAGTTGGGTACTGAAGTCTCCTACCATCGGTGTATGGGAGTCAATATGTGACTTAAACTGTAGTAGTGTTGTTTTGGTTTGGTTGTGTTTGGTGCACGGATATCAAGATTTGGACTGTTTTCTTGGATTTTGCTTTGATTCTATGTTGGGTCTTTAGCTTTCTCTTCTGATTAGCTTTGGTTTGAAGTCTATTTTGTTTAAAATTAAAATGGCTTTACCACCTTGACTTTTAGGTCCATTTGCTTAGAACGTTCTTCCCACCCTTTTACCCAGAGTTGATGTCTTTCCTTGATGTTGACATGCATTTCTTGAATGAAGTAGAAAAATGGATCCTTTTTGCACATACATTCTGGTAGTGGATGTGTTTTTATTGGGAATTGAAACTATTGGTGTTGAAAAGTATCAATGGGCAGTGTTTGTTGATTCCTGTTGTTTTTGTTGTTAGTAGTGTGTGTGTGTGTGTGTGTGTGTGTGTGTGTGTGTGTGTGTGTGTTTGTGTGTTTTGATTTGCTGTCCTCAGATTATTTGTTCCTGGGATTTCTTGGGTGTGGTTAACCTTTTTCAGTTGGAGTTTTCCTTCTTGTGACTGATATAGGCCTGGATTTATAGGTAGATGTTGCTTAAATTTGGTTTTATTATGAAATGTCTTGTTTCTATATAGTGTGAATGTAAGTTTTACGGGGTCTTGACTGGCATCTGTGGTGTCTTAGAGTCTGTAGAACATCTGTCCTGCCGTTCTGGCTCTTAGAGTCTCCACTGAGAAGTCAGATATACTCCTAATA
>NC_034607.1:54045812-54053628 GCF_900095145.1 Mus pahari
GGAGCAGAAGCACCTGGCCTGGAGAAACGGCAAGTTATAAGGGGTCTCTTATACAGGGAAGATGGTAGTGTAGTGGTAGATCTGCCCAATCTAGGCACACCGCATGTATTCATATTAACTGGGTTGTGCTTTCACTGCCCAGGCTTATCAGGGTTGGAGATTTACCACAACAGGATTTCGTTGTGTGACAGAGCCCTGGATACCTAGGGCTCACTCTGTAGACCAATCTGTGTGGACCTCAAATGCAGAGCTCTGCCTGCTCTGCCTCCCGAGTGCTTTGATTACAGGCGTGTGCCACCATGCCCAGATCGTAGATTTCTTTAAAGGATTTATTCATTTCCTCCTTTAGGACCGCTATCATATTCATAAAGGCTTTTAAAGTCTTTGACTTGTGCATCAGCTACATGGCAATTGTGGTGACATGTTTTGCTGTCTGCTGCTGTGTTTTTACCTTGGCAGCACATCAGCTAGCTACATGGCAATTGTGGTGACATGTTTTGCTGTCCGCTGCTGTGTTTTTACCTTGGCAGCCAGGCCTCTGAGTTTGGGAAGATTGTGATTCTAGGCACTGGTATCTGGTCTTGTCTGTGTAGGGTGGGTGTTTTGTTCACCTCTTTGGATCTTAGGAGGGTATGGTGGCCGTGGGAATTCTGAGATCCTGATAGATGTGGTCACTGGGAGTTCTGGGTAAAATGTGTTTCTATGTATTGGCTGCTGACACAGGAGTGGGGATAGTCTGCTACGGAGTTGGGGATGAGCCTGGGAGATTGCATTCAGAGAAGAGGAGAGAGGAGAAGCCTTGCAGTTAACCTAGCTGCTTCCCTGGCTTGAGTGACTGGGAGGTACTCAGGGAAGGCCTCCTGGCACTCCTTGATTGATGGACTGATTCTCTGACAAGTCCATACATCTGTAAACTGAGTTGGAGAATATAACAGGTTTCACGGTGTCTCTCTCTTCCCTCCCTCTTGGTTTGTTGAGACCAGGACTCAAGCAGCCCAGGCTGGGCTCCAACTCACTGCGTAACAGGTGCTGGCTTCAAACTCCTGATCCCCTCGCCTCTGGCTCCTAAGCACTGGTATTATAGGTGTGCACCCATGCCCAACATCCTGTTTGCTTTCTCGTTTGTCTGTCTTTATCTCGTCATTCAAAATGCATTAGTTTGTCTTATAGTTTGTATATCTAATCACATTTTTAAAATGGGTCTCCAAATTGCTCTTTCTATTAAGAATTTGCTTAAATGAAAGTAAAATCTTTACTAAAAATCAGCAGTGACGGTTAGTTTTTGTCAAGGTGACACAAGTCTAGACTTTCCTGGAAAGAGGACGTCTGAGCTCAAGGATACCCTCCATCAGATTAGCTTGTGGGACATCTTCTGAGTTTCCACTGATGTAGGGAAGGGGTCCGGCACGCTGTGGATGTGCCTGCCATCCCCGGGCCGGAGAGCACGGGCTTGAAGGTGGCCAAGCAAGCCTCCGGAAGCAGGCTGGTAAGCAGCAGTCTTCTCTGGGCTTCTGCTTCTGCTTTACTAAGAAGAGATAGCTGTCTCTGGGGTCAATCTCCAACCCAGAGAGAATGTGCATTCCTGTCACTTTATGGTCCCCCTTTTAACAGCTCCCTTACTTACTGAGCAAGTCCTTTTTCAGCTAGCCTGACACCTCCGACTTCACTGCATAAGATCTGCCTGTAAAGCTTTCTTTCTTGCCCTACCCCAACCTTGAAGAACAAATCAAAACATACTCAAATCCCTTCAAAAGGAAACGCGCCTTTCAAATATTTATAAGCAATGGACGTTTTACTGGAGATTCCGTAAGGGAGCCAGGGAAGGGCTGTAAGCCACACCCCACCTCTCCGCCTTGAAGTTTACCTCCTGTTTTCTTTCCCTGGCTCTAGCAGAGGGGTCGGGTGGGGAGACAGGCTCAACAATTCCCCGCAGAGGGAGTAAGTTTGGCTTCGTCAAACTTATCCAGACAAGATGCTGCAATAAATATATACAGAATTCTAACTATAGAACAGATTAATTAAGTCAGCATCAATATTTGCTGAATGCGTATTATGTACCAACAGCAATCCAGGTGCTTAGAATACATCAGTGAAGAAAACAAAGACTGCTACCTCTGGAGGATTAATTTTTAGTGGAGGAGACAGACTGACTGACCCAGTGTGCAATGAGTAAGCCATCTAGTGATGCCTTGGGGGAGGGCTGGGGATGCTCGGATGGGACAGGGGTGTGTGCTTTTAGATAAGGAGGCCAAGGCATGGCTCATTGAGAAATGTGTATGTGGTGTTTTTAAGAAAAAGGAGTAGGGGTTAGGGGGAATGAGTGAGACCCTGTAAGGCTTTGTTGACTAGCATATTCTGATTTTTTTCCCCCTGAGCAAAGTGCCAAGCCACTGAGGAGTTTGAGGTGAGGAGTGACATGAAGTGACAGATTTTAGGAGTGCACTTTGGCTGCCACATTGCTACAATACTGCTGGTCCACCCCTTTATTCCCAGCACTTGGGAAGCAGAGGCAGGCAGGTCTCTTTGGGGCTAGTCTGGTCTACACAGTGAGTTCCAGGCAAGCCAGGGTTACATAATGAGCTCCTATCTCCAAACAAGAAAACCAACACCAGCCAAGGGAAAGGGCAGTACAGAGGTTATTCAAACTACTCTGTTCAGAGACCACTGTGGCTTTGACCAAGGTGGTATAGCTGGGGTGGAAAGCAGAGCTCAGACTCTAGATGCATTTGTAGATAAGAAAAAGAGGAAGGGGTCGGGGGAGAGTGGTTAGGAGGGACCATGACTTTAAGGTGCAGGCTTGCTCATAATCAAGGAGATCAGTGATGCGGTCGCCCCTGGTTACTGGGAAACCCTCACTCCGGAATGGCACGAACACTGATACGGACTCTCCGAGTGCCACGGAGCTTTTCCTGGGCTTAACTCTGGGTGCTGGAGCACCAGGTGGGCACAGCCTCTAAAGCATCCTGAGCCAGAGGCTTCCAGGTTCCGTGTCTCATGCCCAAGAAGAATAAGAAAAAGCAAAGACTGACAAGGACTGATGGAGATGGTTAAAGAAAGACAAGAAAGAAGGCTGGGCTCCAAGAGAAGAGCCGCAGCAGGCCGCCCCTGCTAAGCCGTCTTTCATGAGTTTTATGGTGAGAACAAGGTGAAGGTAACCTGTCTTAAGATTGTTCGTGTTAAGAGAGAGTCGCAGGCATAGCCAGTAGGGAGTCCGTAAAGCCTGGCCATGTTCTCTCAGCGCTGGGAAGGAGTTACTCATCATCCAGTCAAGGGAGAAGTCACCTGTGCTACGTGACTAGTGACTAGTGCTCGTGATCCACTTTGGGCCCCGCCCTTACTACCTAAGGCTTCTGCCTGCGCGCTAAAGAGGAGTAAAAGTTTACAAGCAATTATGTAACTTAATAGATTATATAACATAATAGAAAACCCTTTTAACACTCACTGCCTGACCTAAATATGTATGTCTGGTTTTGTGTTTATTTGTTTTTGTTCTTTTCGTGTGTTTATTTTTTGAGATGTGGTGTCACGTAGCCCAGTGTGACTGTCCCCTTATCGTATAGCCAAGGATGACTTTGAACTTCTAATTTCTCTTGCCTGTACTTCCTAAGTGCTGGGACTCTAGGCATATACCACTGTGCCGGGTTTATGCCGTGTTGGGGGTGGAACTGTGTCATATGCAAAGCAAAAAAAAAAAAAAAGGATTCTACCGACTGCAGTCCCAGCCCACGTCTACCTCTCTTGTAATCAATCAACTATATCGATTTGTTTCCCTTTTTCTTTTCTGGGACCTCTGGTAAATGTAGAGATCAGAGGACAACTTTCAAGAAGAGTCAGGTTCCTCCACCGTGCGAGTTTGGGCCTTGAGCTCGGGTTGTCAGTCAGGCACGTCTACCAGCTGTATGTTCCTATCCGGGTTTTTTGAGACAAAGTCCCACATAGGCTAGGCTGGCCTTTAACTTGTACTTAGAAGATGCCCTTAAACTCCAAGCCTCCTGATTTCCTGTCCTAAATGCTGAGGTTACCTTTTTTAAAAACATGAATTTTTTTTAATAAAGGAACTTATCGAGGTATGTCAACTCGTCATGCCTGTAAACCCAGCACCTGTGAGCATGACGACTGTGCTCAGGGAGGAATACTTGTGGAAATGCCTGGGTTCTCTCTCCCTGTGATGTGCTCCTGTTTCCATCGTAGCAAACCTACATTATCAACTTCGCGTTGGGTTCCTTGCAAGACTTCATTTAAAAGGAAAAATAATTTTAGGAAAAAGAAAAAAAAAGGACTCATTCAAAGAACATGAATCAAAACAACTTCCATTCAGAGCCCAAACCACTGTGTTCCCCAGGGCTACTTATGTTTTGGTATCTTCACAAAGGCTCTCTGCTTGTCCAGCTGTAGGCACGCTTATACACTTTCCCCAGTCTCACTTATTACTGTAAAATCAATTTTAACAAATAACTCTACAGAGTCAGTTTATCAAGAACCCTTTGTCCTGCTTGGCTTTTGTATCTGCCACTGTCCCCTAGGCTGATGGCTGTCTGATAGCTTGTCTGTCTTCAGCAAGAATGCTGTTGGGTAGCGCCATTGCAGAATCCTGACTACCTACTGTGGTGGTCCCAAATAAAGTCTGCATCACTGAAGTATTGTGTGGGGTGGGCAAGATGGCTCAGCTGGTGAAGGTACTAGCCACTGAGACTGACTACCAGAGTTCAACCCTCCCTGGAACCCACATGGCAGAAAGAAAGAATTGGCTTCCACAAGTTGTCCTCTGACCTCCACAGGTGCCTTTGGCATGCATACCCCTCTCCCCAAGAGATAAATATATTTTTATAGTATTGATTCTTTTCTTCTGTTACAGAATTCCTTATGAGATTTTTGTTGCTATTGTTATTGTTATTGTTTTGTTTTCCAGACAGTGTAACCCTGGCTGTGCTGCCCTGTAGACCAGTCTGGTCTCAAAATCACAGAGATCTGCCTGCCTCTGCCTCCGTAGTGCTGGGATTAAAGACATGTGCACCACTATTGCCCCGCTGATTTTTTTTTTTTTTTTATTAATGGAGTTTTTAATTCAGTGGTCTGGAGCAGCACCTAAGATTTTACATTTCCAGAACATTCTCTGGTGCCAAGGCAGCTGACTGTTCTCAGTCAACTTTGAATAGCAAGAACCACAAGGTTCTTAGAACTCATCATTTCTATTGACTCAACAGACTTTTGTAATCTGGGCTAAACCTGAGCCTAGAGTTTCCCTCTGTAGCTCCTTAGTGCTAAGACCATGATCATGAGCCACCACATCCAGCCCTGTAGACTTTTAAATTGTGTGTATGCATATCTGTATATATGTGTGTATATATATCTGCATATATTTTATGCATATATGTATATATGAGTATACACATATGTATATGTGTGTATATATACTTATCTGTATATATGTGTGTATACATGCATATCTGTATATATGTGTGTGCATATATGTATGAGTGCATGAAGCTAGATGCGTTGGTTGCCCCTAGAGCTGGAGATGCAGTCAGTTGTGAGCTACCTGATGTGAATCCTAGGAAGGAAATTTGGGTCCTCTGCAAGAGTAGCAAATGCTCTTAACCAATAGGCCATCTCTCCAGGTCCCTAAACAGACATTTTAATAAAATGTTTTCCCTGCAATGATTTTATGTCAACCAAAATGATGAATTCTAGACTTCATTGTATTTTCCAAGCCTGAAGTCTCAGGCAACTTTGTCTGTTTCATTCTCTTTGTCTATCTGTCTCTCTAAGTAATGTTGAAACTCATGGGCATTTAAGGTTTCATGTATCACAAACCTGTGCCTTGGCCAGTTCATCTCAGCAAGAACCAACTACAGAGGATTCACAAAATCTGCCATGAGTGAATTATTCAAAGGCATCTAGGGTGGCAGGTTCCCCTAAACTTAACCTCTTAATGTACTCCCCCATGTCACACCCTTGTACCCTTTGTGTAAAGCATTCAGCTCATCCTTGAGGTTGACCATTTTCTTTCCCATGTTAGAACTTTCAAACAGTTCCTTTCTCAGAATTCTCAGCAGCCTTTCCCCAACACTATCCTTTTCCTAAAGAGCAAGTGAGGGGCTGTTCACCCTCAGAGCTGAGATAGCCCAAACTCATTTCCCCTGAGTCTTTCAATGTGCTCGTATGTCTACATCTGACTGCCTTAATGCAGGACTCAACCAACTTTTATTGTAAAGGTCTGGGTTTCCCTGTTAGTCTGTAGTTTCTCTGTCAGTATTACCCAGCTATGTCGCTGTAATGTGGAGGTACCCTTGGACAACAGGCAGATACATATGCACAGTGATGACCCACTGACCTTTCATGTACAGGCCAGGGAGATGGCTGTGTGCATAAAGGCCCGCTGACCTGAGTTTGGTTCCTGGGACTCAGGTCATAGTAGGAGAGAGCTGACTCTTCTTGCACGTACAAGTTGTTCCCTCATATCTATACTTGTGCTGTGACACGTGCTTCCCTTCCCCCACCCTAAAGCAAATCAAAGACTGTAACAATATTTTAAACTTAATTTACAGGAAACGGGCTGGATTTAGCTATTAGGACAACAGTTTGCTGAGCCCTGTATTATGTAAGTACTTAGACGACACAGTCATCTCATTACAACTCCTGCTGGTCCTTGAGACCCTGTCAGGAAATGACTGCTAGTCACTCGGCAGTCCAGCTGAGCAAACCAGGTAGACATGGAATGTGGATGCTGCTATTTGGGGCAGTTTTATTAGGCCACATGAAATCGGATAACCATCCACAAGAGTGAAGGATGCTCACAGAAAAAAGTCAGGACTAACCTGATAAGGAGAGAGAGAAGAGATAAGCAAGTTCTTGCAACTATAGCTGAGCTTCCCAGGGCTGGTTCTCAAGTAATCCCTGCCTATTTTTGTATCAGATATCTCTTAGGTAGCCAGTTGGCTTGTATTTCTGTTTCTCGCCACTAGATAACTTGGGCAAGCTTATCTATCCAACTTTCCAAATGACCGGTAGTCCTCTGCTGGAAACAGCTACGGATCCGCAGTGGTGGGTTCTGCTAGGTTCCTTTCTGGGGTTAAAGGTGTGCACTGCCGTGCTTAGTACCCCGGTTTATTTTTGAGACATGGCTGAACTCTGTATTCGAGGTTGCTGTGGAACCTGGTATGTAGACAGGCTGACTGGGAACTTGGAGCGATCTTTCTGGAACCTGGTATGTAGACAGGCTGACTGGGAACTTGGAGCGATCTTTCTGGAACCTGGTATGTAGACAGGCTGACTGGGGACTTGGAGCGATCTTTCTGGAACCTGGTATGTAGACAGGCTGACTGGGAACTTGGAGCGATCTTTCCGTCAGAGTGCTTGGATTCCAAGTGCTTGCAAATACGTTTGCCTACTTTTCTTTTTCTTTTTCCAAGTTCAGAATCAATGATAACTCAATCACTGAGCACAACAACTAACATCCAAATTATAAGCCATAGTAAATTAAATCCTCTGGTAGCAGATCCAAACGGATCGGACAACTGAAACAGGGTCTCAGCTATCTACATATCTTGCCTCCCACTGTCCCCTTTCCAAAAGCTGGTATCTCTCTCCTGCCTCCACTCTTCCTCTTTTGCCTATTTTTTTTAAACAATTTATTTTCTTTTTTTTCTTTTTTTTTTTTTTAAAGATTTATTTATTTATTATATGTAAGTACACTGTAGCTGTCTTCAGACACTCCAGAAGAGGACAGATCTTGTTACGGATGGTTGTGAGCCACCATGTGGTTGCTGGGATTTGAACTCTGGACCTTCGGAAGAGCAGTTGGGTGCTCTTACCC
>NC_034607.1:54053698-54066516 GCF_900095145.1 Mus pahari
AAAAATCAAAACAAAACAAAACAAAAAAACCAAAAAAACCCCAAAAAACCCCCAAAAAACCAAAACTATTGTGTAGCTCTTTCCCCCAAAATAAAAACATTCCATTTTAGAGGAAAACTCATTAAGATGCAGGATATTTTAAAGGGAAGCTAAACATTCCTTTCATCCCATGGGGAAGCTTGTAAGATAGGGAAATAGACTAACAAAGGTTTCAGGAAGTTCCTGAAATTTACCAGAGGGACTAGGCTCCTCCCAGCCCAAGCATATGTAAGCAGTAAGGACTACTGGGAGGCACTATCAGACAAAACAAGCTGCCTAGAATCAAAGATAAGCCAAACCGCCTGGAAGAAGTAGAGACTGACTGAACTGCCTAGAAAGGGTTGTCTCCAACCTGCTGAGCTACCTGTGGGTTGTGCCCTGGGTCCCCAGTTTCCAACTTTCACGAGGTGTCATCATGCTGGAGTGGGCTTTTGGTGATGCTGCTCTTTGAGTAACTTCTGTTCCTCCACTAACACACCCTCCCTACTCCTGTACTCCTGTAAGGAACTCCAACAAAACACATTGGTTCAATAAGTTGCACTTTGATGGCTTGTATTTGTCCCCTATTTGGGGTGAGTAGGTATTTGTCCATGTCCCCCGAGGGCACAGAATCACACAACAGAAGTATTCTGAAGAAAGAATAAAGCTCCACAAGAATCTGAAGTCTAGAGCTCTTTTTTGTTAAGAGGTAAAGTTTTGCTCTTTTAGACTGCTTACTCTGTAAACTCAAGGGAAAAGCTGCCCCTCCTGGATCTTCATTATCTTTAATCAGAGCTTTTCCTTGGTGGATGTTCAAAGTCCTCTAAATTAGCCTCTTGGTATACAAGAATCCCCAGACTTTGAACTAAGTATAACAGATTTGCTAAATCTCTTGAACTTTACAGGTTGAGGTTGTACAAACGTGCCCAGTCTTTCTGGGTGTGGTAGGTCACTGCAGAGGACCAGCAAAGAAGGCTTAATGGATGAAGATGCAGAAAATTCATTACTTGACCTTGGACAGGGTATATATTTTTTCTGGGCTTATCTATTTTATGGTAGGCTGGCTCCTGGGGTGATTTATCTCTGAACTATCTCCAGCTTTCAAATTCTATGATTTTTTTCTGAGTTCAGGAAGAGCATTTAGCTACTTGAGTTTAAAGTAGATTCAGTGATGAATGGGAGAGAGAACTACATAGAATATAATGTTCATTCTGTATATCAAATACTGTATTAGCATTATTAGTCCATCTCTGTCAGGAGGTGAAAGGCTAGCAGATAACCTTGGTTGAGGCACTGAAGTTGTGGCTTCTTTTTGTTGTTATTGGTTTTTGTTTGTTTTGAGACAGGGTTCCTCTGTGTAGCCCTGATTGTCCTGGAACTCTCTCTGTAGATCAGGCTGGGTTTGAACTCACAGAGATCTGCTGGCTTCCGCCTCCCATGTGCTGGAATTCAAGGCATACATTACCACTGACTGAACCTGGTTTCTTAAAAGCCATCTTTTATTGCCCTTCCCTTCCTTCTTCCTGTGCTCTCTCTCTTCTTGATCTTCTTTAGTTTGTCCACAGGAGGTTTGTGTGTGTGTGTGTGTGGGGGGCAACAGTGATGCTGTGTAAGGAGATTTGCAGTAGATGTTGCCTCTCCAGCTGAAGCACATCTTACATTTGCCTTGAGATTTCTTACTCTGAAGAAAACTGGGGTTCTCCAGGACTTTGAAAGGAAAAAAAAAATGGAACTGGTAGATGAGCTTAAATGGATCATATAGGAATGATGTTCTTGTTTGTGGGATAAGGATATCAGATATTTCTGGCTTCGTATTGAGTCACTTTTTATGCAAAGGCATTGAATAGTCAACGGCCATTCATCAGGAACCAAATGAAGTTCTGTTGAGCAAGCAGTAGGGCAATGTCTCCCTTTTAGAGGCCCTTTCTCTTAATCCATTTATATCTGTGAGAAACAGGTATCAGTAGCATGATTTTTTTAAAAAAATTGGGTATAGAAATTGAAAGATTTAATTTCCAGGTTCATAATGACAACAGTAAACTCAAACTATAGTTTTCTTTTAGAAATTCAATGGAATATTCCTCTCCCCTCCCCCTTATTTAACTCCCTATGTAGATGGCCTTAAGCCCTTGAGTCTCCTATGTCCACCTTCCAAGTTGCAGGATTACAGGAATGAGGCACTATACCCCGCTTTCCTTTTGAGACAGAAACTTCTTAGGAAGACCAGAGTGACCTTTAAATCATGGCACTCCTCTAGCCTCACCCTACTCAGGACTGATACACAAACCTTCACTTCCAAGGGCAGTTTGATAGGCTACTTCTAGGCTTCAGTTTCCTTCTATGTAAAGGGACTTCCTGAAAGTGTAGAGTTGACAGATTCACCAAAACATGAAACAACCAGAAAGTATACCCCCAAAGGGAATGTCCTTAACATTAAAAATTATTCTACATTTGTCTGAAATTCAGAATTAACTGGACACTCCCGTTTTATCTAGCAGCATTGTACCCACAACGCAATGTAGGCAATACGTGTACAATGCATATTAAGTCCTTATTACTGTACAAAGCAATTAGTGAGGGCTCTGTACATTTTATTTTGTTTTGCCTTTTAGTACTGGTTTTTTATTTGGGAGACAGACTGACAGTGAATCTTGAGGAAAATTTGGATCTGATTCCCAAGCCCATTTTCCCTCTAAAATCTGCTCTGCATGAGTTTCCACTGCATTTCAGTCCGACGAAGGCAGCGTCGTTCCCGATAAAGCTTCCCGGTCCCCACACTTTCAAAGCCCAGGGCTGTTCGGACCGTCGCGGCAGCCCCAGCACACGCGTCGCGGGCGGACACTCGCGCGTCCCGCGCCAGCTCGTCCACTCAGCAGCCGCGCCGCACCTCTGTCGCCCTCCCATAGGTCCTTCCGGCGACAGGCGAGGTCTTTTCATTTTCCCGCCGGCTCGCCCTGCTCCGAAACCTCCGTGTCCCCACCCCGCCTTGCCTTCCGAGCCCGCTCCACCCTTCCGGACGCCACCTTCCCCCACCCGCCTGCAGGACAGCCAGGAGGGGCGACCGCCGCCCTGGTAGGAGGCGGGACGAGGCCAGGGCGGGCTGCGGGAGGCGGGACGGAAGGAGGGGCGGGGCCGAGCGCCTTGGCGCCGCGTTGCCATGGCAGCGGGGCGGGGAGGAGGGGAGGAAGCGAGCAGGCGGGAGGGGGATGTGGTGCTGCGGCGGCCGCCACCGCAGCTGCCACTGCCTGCTCGCGGCTGGGTGTCCCGGAGGCGGCTGCTGGGAGCCACGGGAGCAGCTGCGGTGCTCTGCCATATTGTGTCTGGCCCGGCCCGGCCCTCGCCTCCGGTTCGCGGCGGCCGAGTGACGGTGAGTCCCCGGGCGGCGCGGCGCGGCGCGGCGCGGAGGCAGCGCGTGCGGCCGGCCCTGGGCGTGGGGGCGCGGAGGCGGCCGTCCCGTGACGCGCCGGGACATTTTTTTGTGTCCCGTGAAGAATTGGCGCCCTGCGCGGGGGTGTTCCCGGCGCGCGGCTCCGGCGGAGCGTGGGCTGCCGGGGGTGTGGAACCGAGCCGAGCACGGCCCCGGTGAGTGAGGAGTTAGGAGTTTTCTCCCGTGGTAATGACCGTACCGGAGGGGGCGTCGCGCAGCCGGAGCCGCTGATGGCAGAGGACGGCCAGGCGAGCTCGGCGGAAACCTGCGACCGGGGAGTTGCTCTAAGCGTCCCGGGGAGCCCGCGCCAGCCACGTCGCCGCGCCGGCTCCCATCCGAGCGGGACGCGCGCGGCGTGGAGTCCGGGTCCAGCCCGGCCCGGGCGGGATGGCTGGGCCCGGAGTAGAGCCCAGGAGGCGCCGCGCGCGACCCACGTAAACTTCGGGTGCGGAGCCCGATGTGGGGTGGCGACCCCGACCCCGGTCTCGAGGGGCCGGCGCCCCCAAGCCCGGCGGGCCAGGGGTGGGGTGGTGTGGGGGTGGGACTTGGACTGTTTCGGCGTTGCAACATGTGCACTTCCTGTTCGCCATCTCCTTCGGGGCCGAGGTTACTTCTGCCCTCGGGCCCGCGCTCCAGCCGGGAAGGGTGCGCGGTGGTCGGCGGCCTTGAGCTTGGGTGCCGGCCGGCGTGCAGTGGCCGGCGTCCCGAAGCGGGGCCCCGGGGAGGGAGTGCACGTGCTCGGTGCTCGGTCTGCACTCCAAACTCCGCCCCCGGCTGCCCTCCAGCAAAATGCCTGGGTTCCCACCGCACCTCACGCGAGTTGGGGTAGCTGTTTTATTGGGAAGCCGCGCTCTCGAGATCTTCTTGCACTTCGTTTCTGCTCTAAAGCTTTCCTTTTTCCACCTTTTGGGTGGTGGTGAGAGGAGTCATAAGTGCAGAGAAATGACAGACTTTTTTTTTTTTTTTTTTTTTTTTTTGGTGCGATTTCCAACTCCGCTGTGAGCGGTTAATTATTTCCAGGTTAGTTGGTGCTCTTTCTCCTGTCTTCTGATTGTGACAGCCACGTGGCCGGCTGAGTGCAGTCGAGTGCTCTAGCGGCCAGAGCTTGAGGCTTCTCTCGCAGCTGGGGCTTTGTAATGGAATAGTCTTGGGTTCTGCGCTCTAAGAAGGGGAAGTGGAAAAAAGCCGAACCGATCGTTTCTAGTTGTTTCACCTGAATCGTAGACTAGCTTTCCTTTGCAATTCTGGTAAGGTGTATATTGCCATTTTTGCCATCCGCTGCAACTTTAATGATTCATCTTAAAATTTCAGCAGTGTTAGGTATATCCTCAAAGAGCGACAGGACGATGCCTTTATAAAAGAATTACCTGATTCTTTAGAAAAATCGTTTTAATTTCAAAGCCATTAACGAGCGAATCTAATGAATCTGAAATGATAACATTCTGACATTATTTAGGGCTTATGAAAAACTCATTTGTTTAATTTTACATATATTAGCAATGGAATTATCTTTTTAAGGCTAAATACTAGTTCTGTATGCAGTCAGATTTGAGCAGAATTCATCATAAGTGGAAATTATAGTATATAAAAGTGAAAGAGAAAATGGTTAAAGTTAAAAAAATAAACTTTTGGAGAGTGAAGTTTTAGAATATCTTTACAGTCATAGATTACCAATGCATCTTGTGTCATTTTTTTGGCAATTTTGTTTCTGTAACATGTTTCTGTTGTTACTTAGTTTTACTTGATTGTTAAACCATAAGAAGGAAATACATTTATAGAGTTCTGGAGAAATCATTCCAGCTTCGTTTAATGGGGTTTTGAATGTTCTAATGAAGTTAATGAAGAGTTGCCATAAAGCTTTCTGTAGAAAAGAAGATAGACTGGAAAATGAGTGTTTACTGACCTCTGAGAACAGTTCATAGTTGAGGAAAGAAAAGTAAATGAACTGAAGAGAAATGAAGAGACATTTACATAAAGCCAGAAGACTGAAAGACTGAAAACAGTAGTTTAAAGCAAAGTGAAGTTTAAAAACACTACTCAAACTGCAAGTGTGTGTGTATGTGTGTGTGTGTGTGTGTGTGTGATTATGTGTGTGTGTGTGTATGTGTGTGTGTGATTATTTGTGTGTGTTTCTGTGTGTGTGTGTGATTATTTGTGTGTGTTTCTGTGTGTGTGTGTGATTATTTGTGTGTGTTTCTGTGTGTGTGTGTGTGTGTGTGTGATTATGTGTGTGTTGAGAAGGCTTTCACCATGTGGTCCAGGCTGGCCTCACAGTTGGAGTGACCCTCCTGCTTCTGCAGCTTGCTTTTGTTGTTTTGAGAGATGCTCTCTGACTGTAGCCAGCCCTGGCTGGCCTGGAACTTGCTCTGTGGGTCAGGCTGGCTTGCAATTCCCAGAGCATCACCTGCTCTGTCTCCCAAGAGCTGGCTTTATAGGTGTGTACCACCACAGTTAACTTGTATATGTTTTGTTATTTTTATAAATAATATTTTTATTCTTTAAGACTGTTATACAGTGGAACAACCCAGATCCACCCACATCTTTGCACCCACCCAAATTCATATCCTTTTTTTTTTTTAGCTGAAGAATGATGTATTTTTTAATTGTCTGGTTTTTTTTTTTGTTGTTGTTGGCTTTAGATTGTGTATTAATAACTGGGTTTTATGTAAATGCAAACAGTCTTCCAGTTATAGTTTTGAGTGCTCAGGGCTTTAGGTTGAAGAAGTAAAACACAACTGAGACAGTACAGGAGTTAAACTGTAATAAGAGTCAGATTAAGAGAGTGAGTGTAAGAGAGTCAGTGGGGAAGGAAGAAACCTTATAGATGGCTTGGGAGAGTAGGAGAGGCTTCTTGGAAAAGGCAGGTGTTGCTTTCTACGGGAGAACTTCCATGCTAATAGTGTCACCCAAATGGCCATCCTCTGTTTATTATTAATTTATTTAGTTTGTTTTTGTTTGGTTCCTGGAACACTCTGTAGACCAGGCTGGCCTCAAACTCAGAGATCCACCTGCCTCAGTGCTGGGATTAAAGGCGTGCACCACTACCCCCCCCTTTAATTAAGCGTGCATATGAAATTTATTTTGTTAACTTTCACATTTTGGTTCCAATCTTTTCTTTCATCTTAATCTTCTACTGTTTTGCAGAAACTTAATTATTATACCTCAGCATGGTACTACAATTTATATTTATGTTGACCGTATCTTTTTATCTGTTGGAAATACACTCGGACACTCAAGTGTAATACTGATTGTTCCGTGAGCCTTGGAATCACAGACTTCTAGATCCATCTTTACTTTCAACCATAAATTCTTTTCCTTTTGTAACAGCATATAATTCTTTCAGGCTGTAGCATTCTCTGCTGCCTCTCTGATTTAACAAAATAAAAAAATATATTGAATACTATGTGGTAAGTAAGCTTTATCAAAAGAGCAGTGAGTGGAGTTAAACAAGAGGGATTCCTTAATGTTTTATTATCTTTTAGGTTTTATTACCCTAATTAAAAGATAAGTCCTTGAACAGCAAGATACATAGAATATATGTATTTGCCAGCAAGACACCCCTAGCCTTATTTTAGATATATACTCTCTGTCTAGTCTGAATAAAGAAAAAGTAAGACTTGTGGTGTGAGGTGTGAAGTAGAAATATCTGTTTTTATAAGTAAAGGTGGGAAGCGAAGAACTACTCCTGAATTTAAATATGGTCTCATTTCCTCCAGAATGAGTTGGAAATGAAATAATCCTCTTTGGAGGAAGGCTCCTTTGACTCAGCGTGGCCCAGCACTCAGAGAACTGGGAGGAACTGGAGAGAGTGCTACTGAAGGAAACAGTGATGAGGAGATGAAGTTAGGGCTGGCGGTAATAGTCAGGATGCTAAGTTTAGTCGGCTGAATGTAGATGAATAGGAGAAGGCAGGGTGAACGTGACCTGTAGGAGTGGCCCACAGAGCTTGGGGGCAATGCAGAGGTGACAGCTAGTGGTATGAATTTGCTTGGGAAACTGGAATGTGATAGGCATTAGCTATGGTGACAGGGAGGTTTGCAATGAATACTGTAGACTTTATCATGCTTTCAGTGTTACTTTACTGATAATACTTTTAGTTCCACAACAGTAGAATGCTGTCACTGTCTTGCCACCAAAAGAATATTTATCCTCAATTAGTTTTTATTTAAACAAACTTTATTTTAGAATAGTTTTGCATTTGCAGAAAACATGCAAAACCTTACCCAGTTTGTCTGATTAGCTTCTTACATACTCTGGTACATTGTCACAATTAAGGAAACAAGATTCCAGTATTACTGTTAATTAGACAAATCATTCAAATTTCCCTGATTTTTCTCTAATGTCCCTTTTTATTCCATAGCTAGTTTTTAGAAATTGTATAGAATGTCCTAGAACTGAGACTTACCTGATGTATTTCTCACGATGAGACGTGGCTTGTGGGTTTAGTACACGTAAACAGGTAAAGTACCTGTGTAGTATATTAAGGGTACATGCTGACACACCATAAACTGAATACCATCATTGACCATGACCTTTGCTTTCCTCATTTACATACTCCACTCACTCTCCACTCCAGGTCTACTACAACAGTCCATGTTCACAGGTCTTAACCCAATTTTGATGGATGTGGTTTTTTTCCCCCCTCAACCTAATTTTCTGTTACATAAAACAACAAACAAAAAACATGGACAAATACTTTTGAGCATTTACTGTACGTAGGTGCTAAGCCTGGAGTTGTGAGCAAGAGAAACATTCTTATGTCTGGTATATCATGATATATTATAGCAGGAGGTATGTCTGGTATCATAAAGTAGGGGTACTGCTTTACTGTGTCTTTTGATTTCATTAGCGTTTATACACACAAACAGAGCTCTTTAAGTAGCCATTTGTAAGCTACTATCATACAACTTTAGTATGTGTCCCATAAAAATAGCCGTCCTTTTGCTGTCAACACACGTTTTCATTTTTCCCAAGTCGTTATATTCTGATAAATTAACAGAATAATTTAATTTGTTGTCAGCTATCTTCATAGCTTTGGTGTGTGTGGGGGGGGTGCACCTGTGCGTGTGTTTGTGTGCTGTGTGTGAATATGTGTGTGTCAGTCTGTCTCAAAGCCTTTTGTGTAACTGAGACTGACCTTGGGCTTCTGGTCCTCTGGCCTCCATATCCTGAGTCCTGGTGTTACAGGTCTGAGGCATCATCTAGACTAGAGTTTGCAGGTGTAAAGAAGGCAAGACTTTTCTTGCCTTTTAAAAAATGTGAATTTTACATGTTAGTGTGTGCCAGTGTGTATGTATGCAGATCACATGTGTGCATGTATGCAGATCACATGTATGCAAGTGCCTACGGAAACTGCTGTCAGAACACCTGTACCTGCAGTTACAGGGAGTTGTGAGCTGCCCGGTGTGGCTGCTGAGGATTGAACCCTGCTCCTCTGCAAGATTAGCACATACTCTTAAGCACTGACCCATCTCTTCAGCCATTCTTTGCCTTTCTGGGAGTTCTTTCTTAATACAGATTTAGTTCTTTGGGCACCAGAAGCCTGTCTTATTTGTTTGAGAAGTGCTTTGAATTGAAATTGAAATATGAAAATATATGTGTAGGAAAACAGATTGGGAAAAGACGGGGGCACATGTACAGGTAGAGGTCAGGACTCTTGTGGGAGTTAGTTTTCAAGAATCAACAGAAGTTACAAGGATGTGACAGGTCATCTTGTTGGCCCTCTCTTTTTTTTTTATGTTTCAGACAAGATCTTGCTGTAAGTTCACACTGGTCTCAAACTTTTGATTGTCCCATTTCTGCCCTCTGAATCTTAGGATCACAGATATGTAGTGTAGCATCACATCCAGCTTTGAAAAAAATTTTCTAATTTGTAGAAATACTCTTAACTTGTGGATTCACAGAGCAGAATTTAATATTAGATTCTGCAGTGATATGGTGCTAATAGCGATTTTTGTTGTTTTTGTTTTTGAGACAGGGTTTCACTATGTAGCACTGGCTGGCCTGGAGCTCACAGATAAACTTTTGCCTCTCTCTCCTAAGCACTAGGGTTAAAGGTGTATTGTTACCTAAGTACTAGGATTAAAGGTGTGTAGTTACTTTGAATTTGTTACATATCCTTAGAGGTGAAGGGTTTAGGAAACTGATTAAAAACACGCCCTTGTGGTTTATGTGTTTTTTTATTTTTTTAAAGAAATACAAAGAAAAATGGGGAAAAGTTTCTTTTGAATTAAGATTTGGCTGTACTGTGGCTTTGTCCAGCATTTTCATCCTTAAAAGTTTAATCGAATGATACCCAGCCTCCCACCCAAATCAGTGTATGGGTCCCACCTGACAAGGGTGCAGGGCTTGAATTCATATACTCTGGAAGAATAATGAGCTCTTAGCCACTGGGCCATCTCTCCAGTTTGAAGTAAACCTTTCTTTTGTACTGATTGAACATTTATTAATAATATCAATAATTGCTAGCTCTTATTGCCTGTTGTGTCCTGGCATGCTATTATGCTACTAGACACATGAGTATATAATTCTCAGCAACAGCCCTGCAGGGAATATTGTATTTTTGCATATATAATACTGTATATTTGCAAATAATGAGACATTATGTAAATGTTGTGCTGGCTGGGTTTTGAATAAAAATCTGTCATAGTAAAAAAAAAAAAAACATGTTCTTTGTATTATAATCTGAAGGTTTTTTTTTTTTTTAAGAAAATGGGTTGTTAGAATGAAATGCTTATATATTGATCTTTTCCAAGCTGGAGCAGTAAAGAATACTTGATAGAGAAACTGTTATTCAGATGCCTACACTGGCAGGAATACCACCACTTTTTTTGTTACTGTGATTTAAACAATAGGTATGGTTGCTTAGGACCCAGGCAGGTTCAGTCATCTGTCAGACTGTGTAGGTGAGTTGGTGGCTGGTGGGTTTGCTTGACTTCACATCTTCCTGTGCAGTTACCTAGCATGACATTCTGCTAGAATTAGTTTTTAAATGTTTGCTCACTAAATGTTATAGGGTTTGCTAGAGCATAAAAAATGAATACATTGTGTTCTGCCTACAATGACTTAATGTCGGTCTGTCTGTCTACCCACATTTCTCCCTCTCCGACTCTGTATTTTTGAGGCAGGGTGCCATATGGTCCAGCCTGGCCATGAACTAGCTAGCTAGCTCTGCAGGGAAAGATGACCTTAAAGTTCTGTTCTTCAAGTGCTGTTGTTACAGATAGACATATCTGGGGTGTGTGTGTGTGTGTGTGTGTGTGTGTGTGTGTGTGTGTCTGTGTAGAAGTTAGGCCTGGTTTTGCCTCCTAGCCCCATGCTCATAGAAATAAGACTCAGACTCAAAATATATTTACAAATATCTTAGCCATTTCGCTAGTCTCTACTCTGACTAGATCAAAACTTAAGGTATCCAATTGTTTTGCTATGGGTAACCACATGTACTCAGGTGGCTTGCCTCCATCTCGCATCTTCTGGGTGGATCTTCATGCGCCTCCCATTCTATCCCAGAGTCCTCTCTCCTTTTGGGTGTCTCACCTTTTATTTCCTGCCTAAGCCATAGGCTATAGGCTTTTTAATTGACAGGCGTTGCATCCATACAATACATAAGATAGTCTCTGTACGCGTGTGTATGTTTCCTGTAACATACACATGTGTATGCATAACAGCACATGAAGTGTTGCACGGGTGTCCCTTACCTCCAAGTCTTTTTATTATTTCTTAAACAGATGCTAGAATCAATATAGATAATTTTATCTGTCATTTCTCTGATAGTGTTGGGTTCAGTGTAGTAAGTGACAAAAGGAAGGCAACTGCCCTCGTTTTAGACAGACAGTCCCTATCATTCTGGGGTCTTATACACCAGTGTTGTCTTTTTGTTGTTTGTTACTGGGGATTGAAACAAGGGCCTTGCACATGGCTCCTGGCCTTCCTTAGTTGCTATCTTTGCTGATTATGAACAGTCAGAAATTTGATGCATTATAGCTGTTATCTTGGATAATCCTCTCTAGGATCATTTTAAATTTTGGGATGATCACATCATTTTTGTCCTAAAATCTTGGTGAATCCTGTCCCCCCCCCAAAAAAAAATTATTACCACTACATTTTTTTTACAGTAATCTATATAACAAAAAGTCCCAAATTTGTTTTTGTTTTTGTTTTTTCTGTTTCTTAGTTGATCTAGCATTTAAAGATCTAGTAAAGAGACTTAGGAAGGGAGAGGTGCCCTAGGATTATTATTATTATTTTTTTTTTTGGTTGCAGATATTTCCTTGACTGCTTTAATTTTTATTAGTATTTACTAGCCACCCCTTGTGGTGTAGTGTAGATGCATTCTAAACTAGAGAAACAGTTGGATTTAAATAGCTCAGTATTGCTGGGTTAGTGTTTGGGGAACTTGTTGGATTTTATTTACTTAGAGAGTATTTAATTTAGATATGATTGCACATACTCTTAGATATTTTGAGATGCAGAGGCAGGAAGATTTACTTAACCTCTGGGAGTAGGACGCCAGTCAGAGTTGTGCGGGCTCTGTAGTGGCGCTTCCAGTGAGTCACACACCACTTAATCCCCCTGTTCCCACACATATAAAGTAGAACCCAGTGATAGTAACTATATGGTAGGGTTGTTACAAATTTCATGAGGTAGTTTTAGGAAAGATTTTTAAATGATATCTATTATCAATAAGCATCAAGTGTTCTTTTATTCTCTAATATATGTACAAATGTACATTTACAGGAAAGTCAATAATACTTGAAGTTGAGTGTGTGTGTTAAAGACAACATCTTGCTCTGTTGTGTAGGCTTACCCTAAAATTCTGCTACAGTTTCCTAAGTGCTAGAATGCACCACCTGAATTCAGTTTTGATTATTAGATTATGCTAGTAAAATTGAATCATATCATTTCTCAGATACCAAGGTAGCATGATAGCGGAACTTTGATTCGTCATACAACAAACATTAGAGCAGAAAACAAAATACACACAGTTTTGCCCTTGTGGAAACTTCAGCCTGTTGGAAAGAAGTGTATTAAGCCATTTCAGGTGTTAATTAATTAATTAATTAATTAAATTATTTAATTGTGGAAGAGTAGAAGGCCTCTTCTTAATCTTTTTTTTTTTAAGATTTATTTATTTATTATATGTAAGTACACTGTAGCTGTTTTCCCAGAAGAGGGCATCAGATCTCATTATGGATGGTTGCTGGGATTTGAACTCATAACCTTCGGAAGAGCAGTCGGCACTCTTAACCACTGAGCCATCTCTCCAGCCCTTCTTAATCTTTATGTTAGACCATCCTTATAGTTTGTGAAGGATGAATAGCCATTGTCTAGAGTTAGGTATGCTATGTACGAACAATTTTTTTTTTTTTTTTTG
>NC_034607.1:54066731-54069068 GCF_900095145.1 Mus pahari
TTTGGTTTTTTTCGAGACAGGGTTTCTCTGTGTAGCTTTGGCTGTCCCGGAACTCACTCTGTAGACCAGGCTGGTCTCGAACTCAGAAATCCGCCTGTCTCTGCCTCTCAAGTGCTGGGATTAAAGGCGTGCGCCACCACGCCCGGCAATATACTGTATTTTTAATGGTCTAGGTTAAAAAAGACAAAAAAACAAAAACAAAACAAAAAGCCAATTAGAATAAATTAGTCCCATGATTTAGATAATAGTGAATGTTTTCAAATTGTTTTGTTTGTAACCTAAAAATAGAAACATTCACTTTCTTTGTTGGATGGGAGGGACTTCTCATTCAGTTGAGCTTTTGTGATTTTATTCTAAATTTTCATTATTTTTTTAAAAGTATGTGTATATGAGGGGGGTTGGGAAGGAAGAGGGTGGTGGGGCACACAAGGCAGAAGGGACCAGAGGGGTTATAGAAACCCCTGAAGCTGGAGTTAAAGCAGGTGTAAGCTGAAGGATGGGAGTGCCAGGAATCAGACGCAGCCCCTAGAGGAGCAATCTAGCTGCTGGGCTCTCCCCAGCCCTTTGACACTATTGTTGGTTGCTGAGACAGAGTCTATGTAGCCCCAACTGGTCTTGAGCCCAAAGAGCCCACCTTGCTTCTTGAATACTGGAGGGATTAAAGATATGTGCCACCATACTGGCCCATGTGGTATTGTACTTTGAAATTATTATTTATGGGTGAGATTTCTTGTAACAAAATGTTGTGGGTTTCCCCTTAAATAGATCCTAGTATATTTTAAGAACATTTTTAATTAAAAGTTTTACTTTATATAAGTATGGGTGTTTTGTCTACACATATGTCTGTGTACCACATGTGTACCTGGTACCCGCAGGGGTCAGGAGAGGGCATATATCCTGCAATTGGATGGGTACAGATGCCATCAGGTGGGCCTGCTGGAAGAGCAGCAAATGCTCTTAACTGCAGAGCTATCTAACACCTATACTTTAAGAATATTTATTACTGCCGGGCATGGTGGCGCATGCCTTTAATCCCAGCACTTGGGAGGCAGAGGCAGGCGGATTTCTGAGTTCGAGGCCAGCCTGGTCTACGGAGTGAGTTCCAGGACAGCCAGGACTACCCAGAGAAACCCTGTCTCGAAAAACCAAAAAAAAAAAAAAAATAATAATAATAATATTTATTACTATATTGATGCTAACAGTATTGTATTTTATTTATGGCCTTGAAACTAGTTTTGGAAGTCATTAAATATTTAAAAATTCACTGGTAAAATTTGCCCTTGGCTTTAAAGAACCTGTCAACTCATAAACAAGTAAATACATATATTTTTGCAGTATTCCTGAATTTTAAACTATGAGCTTTAGTGTGAAAAGCTGAGTTCTTCAACAGAACTTACCATTTAGTTAAAAAAATGACAATGGCATAAGCAAGAGAGAAATGCATGTGGCACTGTGGTGTACACACATAATTTAGCAATTTGATGTCATTGAAAAGAATGACCACCTGTGTAGACTTAAAGGTACTCTTCAGAAGGAAAAGCATTGCCAATTCCCACTCAGCCATCTTACATTCCTGGGTCCTAAAGTATCCAAGCTGCTGTCCCCAGTAAGTAAGGATCCTTCAACTAAGATCTTACCTAGTGCCTTGACACAAAACCCAAGTTGTTGTAAACAACATAGATGCTCATGGACATCAGTGCTCAGAAGCCCAGGCAGACAGGCAGGCTGGAGTGCTTGCTCTCCGCTTTCTCTGGGGCCTCCCCATATCCTTCAGTGTTCTGTGTTTCTCTACAGAAAATAGCAGGCTGGCTGACTGTTGGCTTGTTACAGGGGTTACATGGTTTACCTTACCAAATACTGCAGCATTTTAACTCATCCAAGAAACCAACAGCTGTCAGGGGTTTTGCAGATAGGCTGAAACAATGTATAGGAATACCGTACTGTGCAAATTATTTACATGGATGTAGAATATAAACTCAAGGTTAAAAAGTGTATCTGGGTGAGTTATGGAGAGAGAAAAGTGGATTTAGAGAGAAGTTGCTTTCTGCTTTTAGCAGTTTTTTTTAAAAAGCAGTCTGTTTTTTAGGTGTTGAAAGATGTTTTCCCCCTTCATCAGTTTTATTTCTCTTTGTTATTACCAGAATTATTTCAGAAGCAGTTTCTCCATGAGAACTCTGTCACTGTCTCTTAACTAGAAAGTACAGCTGCACACATTTGTGTTGTTACTCAGAGACAGTGGATCTCAAGCTGTGTCACCTAAATCTGATCAGGAAGCAGTTTCTCTCCCTTTCCTTCCCTTTCCTTTCCCCTTCCCCTTCCCCTTCCCCTTCCCCTTCC
>NC_034607.1:54069878-54099480 GCF_900095145.1 Mus pahari
GATCACCAAACTTGCAAAAGAGATTAAAAACAGCTAGCTTGCCAGTCATACACACTTCCAGAACTAAGCGATTATATAAGCATATCCAGTATTCTTGGGCTGCTCTTAGTTCCTCCTGTCTCAGAGATATTTACATCCCATCAAGACATTTACAAATAGTTCATAGTGACTTACAGCTGAACTAGGTAGCCTGTGCAAGGAGCTCAGGCATTTGAAAGCTTCTAAGAAACCCAGCGCATTCTCCCATGAGTAACACGACTGTTCTAAGTGGGGCGTTTCTTTCAGGGCATATTTCCACGTGTATTAGATGGAATGAAATGATATTATTAAATGGCTATGTCAACAATATTTGAGCATATTATGGAGCTATATCACAATTCAACTTGTCAACACTATTAGTTACTCTAAAGAAACAATAAGCACATACAATAGAGAATGGAATCTATTATTTTAAATAAATTTAAGGTATACTGTCTACCGTAAACACTAAAAGATATATTTTAACAAAACAGCCAATTACCAAACCTGTTGTCTAAGTCTAGCATAAGGAAAATTTCTATCCCTAAGAGACTATAATACCTCAGTTGTCCTAGATACATGACAACATGTAGCATTGTGATCAAATAGACATCTTTTTGCAGTACATATGGGATTTAGAAATCTATTTTATTTATTCTATGTGTATATATGTACACCTGAGTTTATGTATTGTACCACATGTATTCAGGACCCTGAGAAGATCAAAAGAGGACGTTGGCTCCTCTGGAACTGGAGCTATAGGTGATTGTGAAGTGCCATGTAGGTGCTGTAATCCACATTCAGCCTTCTGTAAGAGCAGTAGGTGTTTGCAGTTACTGAGCTATCTCTTCAGCTCCTATGTTCTGCATTTTAAGTCTGTCTTCTAGTCTCAGAATTGGGTGTTATGGAATGGGCACTATTTATAATGGAGAACCTTAAAAAATACGTTAAAACCCTAGTAAAAGCTGGGGTGTCTTATGGTCCCTGTCTCAGTAATTGTTCTATTCTATGAAGAGACACTGTAATAATAAAGGCAACTCTTATGAGAGACATCATTTACTTGGGGGCTTACTTTACAGTTTCAGACATCCTTTATCATCATGGCATCGTGACAGGGCGCATGGCACTATTCAAGCAGAGTGCTGGAGAAGAGGGGAGAGAGGGTGGTGCAACGGTCAGGAGAGCTTGAACTCAGAGACCCTTCAGCCTCTGCCTTCTGAGTGCTGGGGTTAAACCCAGCAGAAGTAGCTTGATCATAGATGGATTTTTTTTGTGTGTAACTTGATAAAAATTCTGAAAGAGGACAGTAGATTCTAAGGAGTTGAATATGAGTGAATATAATTTTGTACATTTTCATTATATGATATATTGTATTGCTGCTTTATCTTTTGTTACTGAGAATGGTATTAATAAGTAAAAGCAACACTTTTTTCTAGGTTATCTTTTGTTTTTTTCGAGACAGGGTTTCTCTGTATAGCCCTGGCTGTCCTGGAACTCACTCTGTAGACCAGGCTGGCCTCGAACTCAGAAATCCACCTGCCTCAAATGTATGCCTGTGACTGGAGTTACAGGTGGTTGTGAGTCACTATGGTGTTCATTTAAAAGATTTCTTTTATGTCTGGGAATGTTGCTGTAGAGTACAGCTGACAATAAGGAATTTTTACATTAATAAAATATTAAAATATTAAAAGTTTTGAGATTTGAATTATTATAAATTGCTTAAATCCTAGCAATTGGAAGGATTCTATTAAGTGATACATTGGCAGAGTCCAGTTATAAATACAGTACATGAAACAAACAGAATGAAGAAGTGAATGTTGCACTATGCGGAAGATGGGGAAACTTATTGCAGCACTCTGAGAAGTTTCATGGTCCTGGCTGCCATGCCCATGTGTGTCCTTGGTGATGGGGGAGAGGCATACTTAATCTTTTTGTCATTTCAAAACAAAACATAATCTCTATTCATTGATGGACTAAGTCATGTTAAAGGAAAGGCTTAGTATAGAACAGGCTGATCTAATCATTTAAGAGGAGATTTCTGTGTAGACCTGGAGTTTTCTGGTAAGTCTGTGAGTTGCCCTGTCTCTCTCTCTCTCTCTCTCTCTGTGTGTGTGTGTGTGTGTGTGTGTCGCGTAACTACTACAAATAAAATAATCTATCACAACATTCTTCTCAAGAACCTTGAGCTTAAGTTTAAATTATAAAATAAATACATTAAAGTTTAAAATATAAAAATAAATACATTAAAGACAACTTGGAAAGAATAAAAAAGGCCATTACTAAGTTAGTAATATAAACAACTTTTAAATATACTCCCCTAGGTCAATTTTAGTGGCTACCAAATAGTAGATTGAATAGGTAATTGCAATTTTTCTATTGCAGGACATGAAAGTTAGTAGTTTTCCAACTTAAATGATTCTTTGGATATTTGTTAAGAGTGGAGTTAGAAGAGGGCGGATTATAGAGGGGTTATAGGTGTACATGATCTAATTTTTATGTTTTTGGACAGAAATATTGATTTTTTTAAAAAAATTACTAATATCTATACTTGCTATATACCATATACTGTGTGCCACATATTAATTAACATCAGTTTTTTTTTTAATTTCCTTGATTGCTAGTGAAAATATTTTCTCACGTATTTTTGCTATTGACACTTCAGTCTGCTGTGGCAGACACTGCTTGGATAGAGAGTGATTTTACTCTAAAATGATAGTGTAAAACAGTTCCTTGTTTCTCCTTGAAAATACTGCCAATCTTGCTAAGGAAATGCCAGCCTTCAATCTCATCTTGAATTTTCCTGCAACACTGAAGCACATTTGCTGCCATTTATACTCCATTCCTAAATAATGGTCTTTTAAAATTCTTATCAATGTGATAATATGCCAGAATTGAAACGGGATTGAGGGACACACACATCATAATAGTGTGAATACCAGTCATCATAGTTAAGAATCCAAGAAGAACCTAATAAAGGAATTTTTATAAACTTGTATTTTGGAAGAAAACCATATTTGCCCCCATATAAATTAGTTTCTGATAATATTTAGTCAAGAGATTTTGATTTTTGAATACCTGTTACATTAATACATTGGTGTTATCTGTAGGATAAAGGAGCAGGCCAGGCAGTTCCTTTTCTGCTTGAAGACATCCACTCAGGTAAAGCCTTATCACTGCTGTACCTCAGGAAGGGTTTCTAGGGAGAGCCAGAGTGAAACGAGTGAGGTCATTATCAGACATGAGAAGTCACCGCTTGTACCCTCTAAGTTTGATAACAAGTTCATTAAGTATTAAGAAAGAGGTACAGGCTGGGGAGGAAGTAGTAATCACAAAACACGATAGGCTTCTCAGGGGAGTCACTTTTTAAAGGTGTCTTTACAATGATCCTGTGTCTTTACATATGATCTTTACATATGATCCTGTGGCTCCAAGGTTGTAATTTACAAGCTTTAAAGATAGATCAAAGCTTAGACTTGAAGTTTAACTATTAAGTAGAAATGTATAAGCTGATGCGCTTATTTTTCTTTCAGAATTTGTAAGTTGAATTAATCTTGTTCATGGTTATAGCTTTCAGAATGAGAAAGGAGTGCTAATATCTGGGAGGCTCCTTTTGTGGGAGCACCTCACAAGCCAGGTGTCACCACAGCACAGGCCTGTAATTCCAGCACTCAGAAGGTTGAAGCTGCAGGACCTGAAGTTCAGGGTCACACTTGTCTACATAGGGTTTGAGATCCTGCTCATTTCTTTTCTTTCTTTCTTTTTTTTTTTTTTTTTTAAGGTTTAAAACCCGGCTTTTTTTTTTTTTTTTTTTTTTTTTTTTTTTAAAGGTTTAAGACCAGCTTTCTTTCTTTCTTTTTTTTAAATGTTTTATTTATTGTTTTATTTATTTATTTATTTATTTATTTATTTATTTATTTATTGCATGTAAGCACAATGTAGCTATCTTCAGATGCTCCAGAAGAGGGAAGTCAGATCTCATTACGGGTGGTTGTGAGCCACCATGTGGTTGCTGGGATTTGAACTCAGGACCTTCGGAAGAGCAGTCGGGTGCTCTTACCCACTGAGCCATCTCACCAGTCCCCTGTCTCATTTCTGTGCATTCTGGCGTTGAGTAAACAAAGTCACTTAGTATTTTAGCACTCTTGTTATAGGACCTTTTTTTTTTTTTTTTTGATATCTCTGTGCACTTTTGACTTTATCAGTTGTGTGGAAGTTCCTTGACTCTGAGTCAGCAGAAAAAAACAAATACTCATAGGTGATGTTTATATACTATTACCATGGTATATTGCGACTAGAATTTTGGTTCTGAGTTTTCCTGCAGGGGTGTGGATGTTTAACCTGAGTCTTTCTCCTCATCTATAGAATAATAAGGTTCATAATTGTCTCAACTTTAATTGATGGCTAACTGACACAGATTGCAAGGTGACTGGCCCTCACAGTATTGGCTGATGTTACCATTATTTGAGAAATCAATATTAGCTCCCAGGATCCAAATAGACAGATTTCATAGTTCATGAGTGGCCTGTTGACTGTGGTCTAAGCAAAATGAAGCTCTACAGAGATTTCTCCCACTTTATTTAAATAAGCATGAGTCAATCAAATAGGTTATAGGCTTTTTGCTGGCTTTAAAAATAAGGCATCTTTATGTATAGTGAAATGAATTAAGTAGCACGAGTATTTTCTTCCCTTTGGTCATCTGTGCTCTGGGAAGAGATATTCGTTATGGCAGTTCAAACGTCCATAATAATGAGATATGTTGAGGCTAAGATAATTGGGAATTCAGAGTTAGGTGAAATATTGGATTTAAAAAAAAAAACCAGCAAATTTATTCTGAATTTAACTTAGCCAATAATGAATGTAGGGAATACAAAATTGGCAAGACAATAAATATTAAATATTTTCTTACCACATAGAGAAATAACTATGTGAAATGATTTATTTCACTTATGTGGGCTTTTTTGGTGTGTGCAAGTATGTGTGTGCATGTGTGTATGTGTGTGGGTGTGTGTTGCATCATGGTTTCATTACATAGTCCTGATAATGACACACTTGGTCTGTAGACCAAGCTGGCCTTGAACCTAGAGTTATTGTCCTGCACTGCCTTCTAAATGATGAGGTTATAGGACTGCACGATCATCCTCTACTAATTAGTCTATTTTAATCATTCCACAATGAATACATGTGCAACTTTATATAATTATTCTGTCAATTAAAATTAATGTGAGAAATTTTTTTAGTATGACATACAAAAATAGAACTAGCTTACTTTTTTAAAAATTGTACATGTACGAATGCTTTGCTTACATGTAATGGGGGCATCATGTGCCTTGTTCCCATGGAAGTTCAGAGAGAGCATTGGATCCTTTAGAATTGGACTTATGGATGGTTGAGCTGTCATTCAAATGCTGAGACTTTAACTCAGCTCCTCCACAAGAGCAACAATATATGCTCTTGTACTGAGCCATTGCTACAGTCCTAGAAATGGCTTTTTTTTTTAAATGATAAACATTTAAGACTTAAAGATTTATTTGGGATTATTGTTTAAACAGTTTCAAATTTGAGTATTTTAAAGATTGATCCATGTGTATAACTATTATAGTAAAATATAGATACTTAGGATAAATTATAAAGTCATGTTTATACAGTCTGTTTATTATACTTATTTATGTGTGGAAACCGCTACATAACACATGTCACTGTGCACCTGTGGAGAGCAGAAGACAACTTATAGGCATTTGCTTTCTTCTTCTACCTGATGGGTTCTGGGAGTTGAACTCAAGTTGTTATGCTGTATCCAGTAAGCCATCTCACTAGCCCCACTGTGTGGTTTTTTTTTTTTTTTTTTTTTTTGGTTTTTTGAGACAGGGTTTCTCTATGTAGCCCTGGCTATCCTGGAACTCACTTTGTAGACCAGGCTGGCCTCGAACTCAGAAATCCACCTGCCTCTGCCTCCCAAGTGCTGGGATTAAAGGCGTGTGCCACCACGCCTGGCCCCACTGTGTTTAATAATAGCTACTACTGGTTATTAATGAACTAGAAACTTTGCTATTTACACTATATTGTCTAATTATTAGCCATATGTATGATGCTGTAAAGTTACATTTTATTTACTGTTTATTCTTTCAAATAATATAAAGCAACTAGTATTTGTATGCATTATAACTATAAAAACTATATTTAAATATTATTATATGGGGAACTGGGCATAGTGGTGCTCACCTTTATTCCCAGCACTCAGGAGGCAGAGGCAGGAGGCTCTCTGAGTTTGAGAACAGTCTGGTGTCAAAGAGAGACCCTGCCTCAAAAAAATAAAACAAAGCTCCAAATATGCATGTGTATGTTTATTTATTTATTTATTTACTTATTTATTTATTGTATAATCAGTTGCAAATTTTCTTAATTTGAATATGTATATGTAAATGTTTATTTGCTCTTCTAGAGTTTTAGATTTACATTAATTGGTAATTTGTTTTTTATTGCAGAAATATACGAGTAAATGGGTCCAGTAATTGGAATGACTCCAGATAAGAGAGCTGAGACCCCGGGAGCTGAGACGGTTGCAGGACTGAGTCAAATTTACAAAATGGGAAGTTTGCCTGAAGCTGGGGATGCTGCCAGGCCAAAGGCCACTCTAGTGGGCAGCGAGTCAGCAGATGACGAGCTAACAAACTTGAACTGGCTTCATGAAAGCAGTAATCTTCTAACCAACCTCAGGCTTGGAAGCGAAGGCCTTCCCATGGTTAGTCCGTTGTATGAAATAGAGGGAGATGATATGCCATCCTTTGGACCATCGTGCTACCAGAACCCAGAAAAAAAATCAGCAACTTCAAAGCCCCCATACTCTTTTAGTCTTCTCATTTATATGGCTATTGAACACTCGCCAAATAAATGTTTGCCTGTCAAAGAAATTTATAGCTGGATTCTGGATCGCTTCCCATACTTTGCCACCGCACCTACAGGCTGGAAGAATTCTGTTCGGCACAATCTATCCCTGAATAAATGTTTTCAGAAGGTGGGAAGAAGTCATGGCAAGGTGAGTGTTCATAAACACCGTTCTCTGTGGTGAGGGGTGAATCGGGTCCTGTGAAATTCAAGACCAAGAGAAGCAAGGCCATGTTAGGTTAGCTGGGAGTTAATTAGAGTCTTCATATTTGCTTTAATATATGGTGTTTTAAAACTTCTTAGTGTTGAAAGAAACTTACTAAAATTACATTCAGTTTGCCTTTGGCACCTAGATTATTATTTGACGTTTCTTTTCTACCTTCTTACCCACCCCTCACCTTATCTGAAATTGAGCTTAGGACCTTGAACATGCTTTGTTAGGAAAGCACTCTACCACTATTCCCAGACCACTGGTTGCTCGCTCCTTCCTCCCTCCCTCCCTCCCTCCCTCCCTCCCTCCCTCCCTCCCTTCCTTCCTTCCTTCCTTCCTTCCTTCCTTTCTGTCTTTTCTGTGTAGCCCTGAAAATCTCCTTTCTGTAGAGCAGCCAGACTTGCCTCAAACTCTCAGAGATCCGCCTGCCTCTGCCTCCCAGATGCTGGGATTAAAGGTGTGTGCCACCACTGCCCAGCAGATTTTATTTTTAGCTGTGTGTGTGATTCTGGGTTTGTGCTTGATTACAGTGTCTTCAGAAGTCACAGCAGGATGTTAGATTTCTTGGAGCTAGAGTTAAAGGCATTTGTGAACTGCCTAATATGGGTGCTAAGAACTGAACTTGGGTTCTCTGGAAGCGGTAGTGCATTCTTTTAACCACCGATCTGTCTCTAGCCCCATTGAGTCGATATGCCCAATTTCTCCGACTGCGTCAGTATATACATACCCTGTTTACCCAGTATAACAAAATGAAAGTGTAGCTCATTTCTATTCGATGTAGGAGGTATACAAAGGCAGAATTTTTTTCTGTACAAGTGAGAAATGTAGGCAGGTAGAGTGGAAAGGCACAGTGAGTTTGAAGGCTGAATGTTACAAGTTACTAGGGCTTCAGTGCTGAGGTCAGAACAAGATGTGGTAAAGTTTTCCTTCCTTTCATTTATTTGTGAATGATAGTGCATTGTTGTTCTGAGCATTGCGTATAGTACCACACAGGGATATAGTTTTAATAGATGTAGGGTTTGAAGTGTGGATAACTAAGACTTGCCTCATGTCTAAGTCTGCCGACTTATTTTGACATTGTGCTGTAGGGTAAGAATAGCTTTAGACATTACTTGATTTTCATAGTACATGAAACCGTGTTCATACTTTCCTGGATGCTTTTTCTTCACTTGAACTTCTTTGTTTTGTGTTTGTTTTTTAGGACAGTTTTTCTGTGCAGCCCTGGCTGTTATGGAGCTTAGATCCGACTGGTCTTTAACTCAGATGTCTGCAAACCTCTACCTCCCAAGTGATGAGACTAAAGGTGTATGCCACTACCACCCCGCTCTTTTTACTAGGAACTTACTTCTGCCCTCAGGCTGCTGTGTTCCTTTAATTAGCCTATGATTTTAAGGACAAACAAAATGAAAAGGGAACTCCAAGCTCATCAAATCACCCACAAAGTGGTGGCACGGCAAGAAGTTACTCCCTGGCAGGGCAGTGGTGGCGCACACCTTTAATGCCAGCATTTGGGAGGCAGAGGCAGGCAGATTTCTGAGTTCGAGGCCAGCCTGGTCAGGAGTGAGCTCCAGGACAGCCAGAGCTATACAGAGAAACCCTGTCTCGAAAAACAAAAACAAACAAACAAACAAAAAAACAAAAGAAAAAAAGAAGTTACTCCCTCAAGCAGAGGGAGCAGGCTGGGATCCAAGAGGAGGGTAAGGGTCCTGGAGCCCCGAGTGGACAGCCCAGTAGTATTCCCGTGGAAGAGCTGGTCACTTTTTCCTCTAGATTCCCTCCTAGGCCATTGGGTATGAGAACCACAAAGTCAATATGGAAAAGGTGATTGCCATCTCAGAATTCCAAAAGCCAACTTTTCTTTTATAAAGCTTTTATTTTAGCATTAGAGTTTTGTTGGTTGGTCTGTTTTCTCGTGATAAGGCTTCTCTATTTAGCTTAGGCAGGACTCATGACCCTTCTGCCCTGGCCTCCCATGTGTCATCATCACACTAGACTTCAGCCAGTGCTTTGCAGATAACAGAGGCTGTAAACAGATATTCAAGGCAGTGTCTGGAAGGCAAGAGCTCTGAGGTAAGCTGCCTAGGGAAGACAGAAGGAAGGACCAAAGGGGCCCCAAAGGCAAGGATAAGTGCAGCTCAGAAAAATGCCTGAATATCTTGGTAGAACTAAGAACCAGCCATGCAAGTATATTTCAAGAAGACATTCTCAGCTGGATGCCCTGGGAGTCACGTGATTATCATGGAGCTCTGGATGCTGATCCAGAGTCAGACAGCTGAAGCTCTGTGTAGAAGGTGTGCTGTTGTAGTATTTTCTAATTAATAGATCCTGATGGCGGGTTTGCTACCTGCCCCAAGGTATGTTCCTGAATGAAACACATGCACAGCTTTTATATTTTGATATGCCTTAAATAGCTCAATAGCTGGGCCACTGTCTAACCTCCATGCAGTTAATCCCCAGTTGTTATTTACCAATTTTATATTCTGTCTTGGCTTTTCTGGACTCAGGGCTGCTCAGTTGGGCCAAACACTCCCAGCTCATTAACATGGCAACCATATCTCTCTTCTCAGGCATCCCATCTTTCCTCTCTCCACACTTTCCTGGCATGGCAGCTCTCTCCCTCATCCCTTCTCTCTTCTGGCTCCAAGCCTGGGAATCCTCAAATCCTGCCTGTGTCTCCCTCCCCAGCTATTGGCTGTTGGCATCTTTATTACCAATCAGAACCACTTGGTCTACACTCCTTCAGGGCAGCTCAGCTGGGGGTCTGCTTCTTTCAGAAGCTTTGCAGCTTGTCTTGCCTGAGGAGAGCGAGTGACTCATAGAAGTCTTTATTTTTAATGTGGGAGGGGTGGGCATAGTGAATCTGTATGTTTTATGGACTTCCTGGAGCTATATTGAGTTGTTTATGTTCTGTCTTGAGGAGTTTCTTTGCCGGATGGGATGTTTCAACCCCAGAGGAAAAGGCTTGACCTTGATGAGACTAGAACCCTGTTTGTTTGGGATTCAGGGGCAGAGGAGAAAGTGCATATGGGGAAATGTGCCACCACTTCTTAAGTGCTAGAATTACAGTTTTCCACCATCACACCTCAGTGCTTTGTTTTGTTGAAACCTTTTTGAGTGTCTCAGAATGTATTTTTCTTTGCATCTGTGGAAGATAGGTCAGTTATTCCATTAAATTGAGGTTCAATTGACAGCCCTTTTCTGAATCTAGAGATGTTATCTAGAGATGTAATCCTCCCCACAGAAGGCAAGGGCTGGCTTTTTGACCCCTTTGTATTATCCACAAAAATCAGATCTAAAGGGTCAAGTCTCCCCCCACACACACACACAGATCAAACTTACAGTCATTGCTTATGCTTGACAAGTATCTACCACTGAGTTATCCCAGCCAACAGCCAAAGCTTATGTTTTTCTGAATTTTTATTAAATGTAAGTGAAAATTATTACTATAATTTTAGTCCATACACACGGAATTAAATTTTGCCTAGTTTAGTACAGACAACTCTTAATGTAGAAGGCAAGAAATAATATTTCAGAAATAGTAAATTGTATCTTCTCTGGATTTATTATTCAAAACTTTTATTAAGGTGGATCTTTGCAATTTACCCCTTTAATATAGCCCTTTTTACAGAACCTTCTAAGCCATTCTTAGAGTTTCATGATAGTAAAGTTCATGCATATTTTCTGTTTTCCAGTAAGTGTCCAGGCACTTCATTTCTTACAGACAAATTTTATGTTAAGACAATGATCATTTGTGTTTTATCACTTAAGCAAAATTTTAAGGGAGAAGAGTCTTAAAAAAATCATTTTCAAACTCTAAAATATATATGAGCAAATACATAGTTTTATTTCTTGTTACTAATGGCTCATGAACAGGCCCAGTGAAAGGCAGTGTTGCCATGGCAACCGAGGCCTGGTTGTTAATTCGAAACTCTGCTCAGGACATTTAAATGTCCTGAAAACTGCAAGTTCTTAGCTTTTACAATTTGCTGCTTCAGGGAAATAGCTTTTCTACTGTGATCAGAAACAATTTTCAGTCTTCTCACTGTAGAATTTGAAAACAAAACTTGAACCAAACACTTTGTAGGAAATATTCCTGGAATACCAAAGTAGAATATGGGTGTTTATAGAATTGTATTGGTCAGTGTATGAAAAATACCTATGCATATGAAAACGAATTAGAGCAAAAGATATAAGTGTTGACATTTAGTTTTACTTACCAATTGTCAAAATGTCTATCATTTTGTCTAAATGATTTATTTTATCTAAGTTAGCTTTTAACACTTAATGCAAATCTTCATTTGTAAGTCTTAAGGTTTCTTGGAAAAACTTAACTGCTGCTTAGTTTTTTGTCAGGTTTTTGAGACAGGGCACACATACTCACAGGCACAGACAGACAGGCAGACAGACACACACACACAAATTAAATACTGCTAGTTGGGACAGATCTCCTCATATAGAACAGGCTGGCCTTGAACTTAGGACAATCCTCCTGCCTCTGCCTCTGAAGTACTTGGGTTTCACCAAACTTACCCTAATGCTTCCTGTTGTTTCTCTGGTTCTTGCTACTGAGTGCCAGAGTTCGAATCCCAGCCCATTTCTCCCTGTGCTATATTGTGTTAAAGACACGCAGTTTCCTTTTTCTGCATGTCTCAGTTGCCAGGGTGTTTAAAACTGTTCTGTTCTCAGTAGCTGGACTTTTTCCCAGATAAGTAGCTTTCTTCCCCAAATTAGTTTTATACCTTACCGTTTATCACCTAACCTTTTGAAAATTTAGTTCCATTTTTATTTTGTATTATTGAATTCCCCTTCAATAAATACCCTATGCCAATTTCAGAATAACAAGTTAATGTTCATTTATTTTTAGCCATGTCAGTTAGCTATAAATTACTTTATCTGAATCTTACTACAATTCACTGAAATGACCTTGTATCTTTATTTTATGAGTAAAATGTGAGGTTTGACTTTCAGAATCAACAATTTGTCCAATTTCGCATGACCAGTCAGTAAGTGGCGTTTTTAAGGTTTTTAGGGTTTTTTTAAATTGCATATTGTTTATGTGAGTATGTATACCTGTGTGTGTACCATTGGAGGTCAGAGGGTATTAGTCCCTGTGGTTGTACGAAGTTGTAATCCTTCTGATAATAGGTGTTGGGAACTAAACTTAGGTTTCTGCAAGTCTGGTACAATGTACTATTAATTGCTGAAACCATCTCTCCAGCCCCAGATCTTTAAACTTGTGGAATAATATTTTTTCATTGTGCCATTTTATAAAAATGAAACAGTATTCAAAGATAAAAGATCTCACTCACTGGTTGCCCGATATTGCTGTGACTGAGAACATAGAAAATGGAAGCAGTGTGGAGATAAATGCATCAAACGTTACATCATACATGGCTTTATGCAAGGAAGGAGTGTGGGGGGAAAGGAATAAGTAAATTTGTCTCCCAAAGAACAACTGAAACCATAGGGTCAGGCTTAGAAGATAGAGGCACTTGCTGCCAGGGCGAGGAACTTGACTTTGAGTTCTTAGCTTCACACAGTAAGAAGAGAGAACTAATACATGTATGTTTTCCTTTGACCCCTGATTCATGTCTTGTCTCTCTCCCCATAAATAAATAAATTTTAAGCCTGGTATAAATAAGTTTCAATCTCTCTCATCTTGGGTTAGAGCAAGTTTTATTAATTCCTGGTGACTGCCCCCAGTCATGCATAGCAGGCTCACTTCCACTTTCTAGATGGGTTGTGGAAGCTGGTGTGAGCATTGTGCAGCACTCTCCCACTGGGCTGCATCCCCAGCTTTCACTCAGCCAGTGGGGATGGAGGTTCCCCATACACTTCTCAGAATAGTTGGATGAGAGGTAGTTCCAGGATACTAATTCTTGTACAACTTTCTTCTAGGTTAATGGAAAAGGCTCCTTGTGGTGTGTTGATCCAGAATATAAGCCCAATCTTATGCAGGCCTTAAAGAAGCAACCTTTTTCTTCTCCACAAAGGTAAGGAGGACCCTCTGTGTGACTTAGATTTATTATGTGAGCTGGAGAAAACAAAGTTGTAGGTTTTATTTTAGTTGTCTTGTTTTATTTGTGTGTTTATCTAATTGTACAGAGAAGTATTTACTGATATTTTCTTCTTGGTTAAGATATTTTCTTCTTGGTTAATTTTTTTTCTAGAAAATAAAATGCTGGGTAGTTGAGTATCAATTCTCAGAAAATAAGTCAGTGCACTATATTATAAGTAATAAGCTAAATAAATTATAAAACTTCAGTTGCAAAAATATTAACTCATTTTAATTGTTTATATGCTAACAAGGACACAATGAATTAAATACATATTTAAAATATTTGAATAAGATGATTCATCATTTGTAACCATAACATTTTGTAAGGGTCCATGATTTGCTAAAGAATGATACCCAGATTCATATAGTATGCAAAAGCAAAGAGTCTTTTATTCTACAGAAGTTCAGCATGCTGGGGTCTACCATTTACCAAGATGGAGATGCCCAAGTGAGCTTGAAGGCCCAATTGAAAGCACATTAGGGGAGTTCCAGGGAGGGGGTAGGTAACATTTATCTTAATTGATCGGCTCTATATCTAGGGACATTCCAGAACCATTGTTGGGGGTTGTGGGGACTGGAAACTGTTACTGGGGAAGCCTAGAAACTGTTGCTGACCCTTTGCCCTTGTCTCAGGACAGACAGGTGTCGGGGCAGGTTCTGATCGGCTGCCCAAGGCCTGGGGTTTTTCCAGTAACTCAGTTGCCTGGACTTGCCCAGTTCTTGGAAACAGATTTAGGCCTAGTCTCCTGACCTGCCAGTGTGGATCCTGTCATGGAGTCAGCCTGTCTCTGTCCTCTCGTTTTTGCCTAAGTCACTCCCCCTTCCTTCAGGAATGGGCCATTTCGAATCCTTGAGCTGTTTCAGAATCACTCACTGAACAGTGGAAATCTGTTCCTTAACAAACCTAACTAAAGGATTGATTATGCTGGGATTATCAATCAAGGCCAACATCAGTAGGATAAGAGGGTCAGGGCAGAGACCATGGAGACCAGTTGAAGAGGGACCCTTCTACTAACCCCGAGGCTGTTGTCTGTTTGTTTTATACTCTCTTTCTGACTAAGGCCATGGATTTTTTGGTCATCCCTGAGTATTCAGCATAAAAACAGCATTCCTTACGTAAGGCTGCAAAGGGTCCTCCCTGCTGGAGGGACAGCAAGCCCGGGCCTCTCTCTCCTGTTTGTGAGACTCCTCCTGCCAGGGAGGACAGGGATCCCGCAGGGCCGCGATGGACTTTTCTGTCTCCTGCATGTCTGCGTCTGTAGCCACCATAGAGCCTTGTCATTCTCACCTCAGTTATTAGGGCTGAGACCCTCCACTAGCAGCCCCCGCAGGCCTACGCCAAGGAAAGAACCTAGTAACACGGAGGAAACGGCTTCTTTTTACACGATTGTTTGGAAGCAGTTGGTTTGATGAAGTGGGGCCTCGCTGGGGCAAAAGTGTGGTGGGTCCTGATGAGGGAGCAATAGTGGGCTGCAGCAGAGGTTGGGGGGTGGTTGCCTGGGCCTTGTTGGGGCCTCAGGAGGCTACCGTAGAGCATTAGACATTAAACAGGAGTCCCAGGGATGTATGGTCTTAGTCCCAGTGTCTGAAGTGTCTGTGTTGGAATATGCCCTATTAATTAAGATAAACTTAAGGGTTGTCTTTGATATTTAGTTTGTTTTTTCAAAAGTCTGAAAGGTTATTAATTTTCAAATACATAAATAGGGAGAAAACTAAAATGAAATCTCACTGAAACAAATTGAGAATTTCCTATTGTAGTTTATTTGAATTCTTGAGACTTGTTAATGAAAGGTTATGGTTGAATGTAGTAAACAAGCAGGAAGGTAAAGTTGCAGTGTCAGCAGCATCACTTCTGGGACATTACATCATCAATCATCATAGAAGGAACCAGGAGGAAGGAAGTGCATCCTTATAAAACAAAAGTTTTAATGAAGTGGTTGCAGCCAGGAGTAGTATTGCATACCTTTAATCCCAGAACTCAGGAGGCAAAGGGAGGCAGATCTCTGTGAGTTCAAGACCAGCCTGGTCTATTTGATGAAACCCTGTCTGAAAACAAACAAACACCAAACCCAAAAAGAGAGAGAGAGATTATGGCTTTGGAATTTGATTTTTTTCTTCTTAGTTAATATTGGTGCCTGTGTGATATTCCAATTAGCAGTTTGGAGCTAAAGGAAGTATCTTTAATGCTTGCTTATGTGATTTATTTAGCTATGCTCTTAATTAAAGATAAAGTGGGAGACTGGCACTGTTTGTAAGACATCACAAATAAATTTCACTATGTTTTTATCTATTTATATTGGTTAATCTTTAGCTTTATCATTATAATATGTTGCATTAAATACATTAATGCAAATTAATATAACAATAACCTTTCAGACTTTTGAAAAAACAAACTTAAGTATTGAACAAAAATTATTTTTGCCTTTTTTCTTTTTTAAAAGGAGATTGCATAACAGCATGGGGGTTATTACTTATTGGCTTTAAAACATTAATAAAGTGAAAGGGTTTTATTCCATTTTGTTGTTTCCTTCTGACATGTTTTTGTGTAACCCTCCCATAATTTATAACTATGGGAAAAAGGGTGACATTTATGTAGAAATTGTGAATAGGAATTAATTTCATTTTAAAGGATTATTCTCTGTAATCACAAAAAGAATTCCCTACCCCTCCCCCAAAAGTTTTAATTTTTATACTAAAAATCTCTTGGAATTTCACTTCTATTAGTGTTATATGAAATTTAAATATGTAATATAAAAACCAAATTTTTATTTATTCATTGTTCAAGGCATTTAAAACACATTAATATGTAATTGATATAAAAATACTATGTGAGAAAACTTCTTTGTCTTAACAGTGACCAAATAATTATTTTGAGTCTTGACCTTTACACACTTCCTACTTGAGCAGACTCTTTCTAGCCTTCATGCTGTTAGCAAAGGGAACAAGGCAGACATTACTTGTGGTTTTCATGGTATGTATGAGATATATTTGTGGCTATGTTCTGTAGGAAATGAAATAATATTTAATAAGCATGTCTGTCTGTCTGTTTTTAGTGCTTCTTTATCACCTCACTCCTTAAGCTCTGTTCTCAAGCAAAGCCAAGTGGAAACTCTTAAAGGTATGTATGAACTATCCTGTTGCGTCATGAAGCATGTTTAGATCTAGGAGTTGTAGGAGATTAAGAAATAAATTTCTAGAGAAAAAGTAAAAGTCATTTTTTATTGGCATTTGGTATGGTATATGCATGGTTTTTTCTCCAATAACTCATAGTGTACAGGCATTTTATCCTCTTCATTGGTTTTATGTATATTTTTTCCTTGAATGTAGCATTTAATTTCTTAGTAATATTATCATTGGAATTACTTTTTTATATTATTATGTGGCCCATGATAATGCAACACTTAGGAAAAGGTTGAAGAAAAAAATAGAACAATAATATTTTGAGACATAGTATCTGCTGTAGCGCAGGATTAGCTGTAGCAGAGACCTGCATATTACTCCTTTGATTTTGCCTACTGGTTTAATCATAAAATACTTGTGACCTTGTGCTAAAGAATTTTACCATCCCTTAGATTAGGATGTAGTTCAGAATACTTTTTAAAGATTGATTGATTGATTGATTGATTGATTGATTTAATGTATATGAGTACGCTGTAGCTGTACAGATGGTTGTGAGCCACCACGTGGTTGCTAGGATTTGAACTCAGGATCTTAAGAAGAGCAGTCAGTGCTCTTACCCACTGAGCCATACAAGCTTGGTCAGAATATTTTTTGCAAGTTTAGACTAAAGGGCTTTAATTTGGACTAGTAAATTGACTTCTTTTAAAGGAATTTTGGGGCTTTTATCCCCCCACCCCCCACCCCCACACTTTAATTTTTATGGCATTTTCATACTTAAGTGGGTTCTGGCTGATCTTCCCTAACTCCTCCTGTCCACCATTGTCCCTGTCCCCACCTAACTCTTCTATCTCCAACGCTCTAATTCTTTTCTTTTTTGTCTTTCTTGGTTGATTGGTTGTTTTTATTGTTGTTTGTTTTAAGACAGTCTATGTGACCCTGGCTGGCCTAGAACTCTTAGGTAGACAGACTAGCCCCAAACTCACAGATCCACCAGATTCTGCCTCCTAAGTGCTGAGATGACAGGCTGTGTGTGTCACCACACCCTGCTTACCCACCTCTATGTTGGTGTCACGTGTTTGTTACCGTCTCCGTCACTCTCCCTTCTCATGGGGCCCTTACCAGTGTCCCGCATCTACACTGTCTGAAGTTCTCACCTAGATATGCATATGTGACAGTTAGAGCTGAGCTCCACATGGAGCGAACACGCTCTATTTCATCTCTGGGCCAGGGCTACCTCACTTTGCACTTCCATCTGTTCTCAAGCTGCATGATTTCCTGTTTGCTGCTGAGTAAAAATCGAGTGTGTGTGTACATTTTCATCATCCATTCATCCGCCTGTGGATAGCTAGCTAATGTTTTTTTATTTGGTTGTTTGCTACTTAATTTTTTTTTTAATTCCTTTGGGTATGCTAGGGACGGATTTTCTGTTGTGTATAGTTGGGAAAGGTCCTCATTCAGAATCAGTTGTTAACTCGTACAGAAAGCTGTTTGATTTGGAGAGTTTCCATTTGTCTGTTGTTGCTGGTCTTACTTCCTTTGTGATTGTCCTTATCAGAAAGTCTTTATGCCTGCATCTCCAGGAGTATGTCCTACTTTTTCCTCCAGCAACATCAATATTGAGGGAATTCTTTTGTGTTGTAAAAACAAAACCAGAAATGTATTGTTTCTTTCTGGAAGTGCTAAGACTCAAAGCCTCGTGAACTTTAGCAAGCTCCATACCACAGTACATCACGTCAGCCCTCCGAACTCTTGTAAGTACTGGATTTATTCCCTGCTCATAATTAATAGGTATATTAGTACACTACATTTTTTTTGTGGTGTTGCTAGTTCTTAAACATTTCCATGACCTTCAAAAATGAAAAACCTCAGATATTTTGGCTCTTTGAAACCTACAAGCTGAACTTTGATGGTATGGTGCTTCCTATAAGAATAATGGAAGGAGGCTTATGAGAAACCTAGTGTCTGGGAATGAGTTTCTGGTGATCGTCTGCCTCTAGGAAAGCGGGCGTCTTCCTGTCACCTGCATGGACACATGGGATTCCTGTTTACCTTTAGACATTGCTAAGAAGCCTTTATCTCTTTATATCCTGAGGACCTTCTGAATCATACCACAAGGTCACTTGATTCAGATTTTGACACTTAACTTTTGTAATAAAAATATTAAAATCCTGGCCCCTGGCTTCTTCCCTGCCCTTGGCCAGATGAAACATACACACAGCTTTTATATTTTCAAATATGCCTTAGACAGGGTAATAGCTGGACAGATACCCGCCCTCCGTGCTGTTAGAACCCACTTTGCTATGGAAGAGCCCCATTATTACTTACTGTGTTTCATCTTGGCTGCTCTTAACTCCAATGAGGCAGCTTTCTTTCTCCCTCCTGCATGTTCTTCTTCAATCATGGTGGTTTCTTCCCTCATGCCTCTCTCCTACAAGCCTGGGAAACCTCAGTCCCACCTGTGTCTCTTACCCAGCTGTCGACATCTTTATTCACCAATCAGAATTAACTTGGGGACAGGGTCCCAGGGGCTATGTGCAGACTCCAGGTCTTGAGGAGCACGCTTAGCATCACAATAGACAGTAAAAGACAACCCCAACACACTGTGAATTCTAGGAAGTTCTTAGACTCTATTCTTGCTCTTGTTTCATTGCATTCAAGTTTTGTTTCTTCCTATGGAGACACTTGCAGTTCCAGCCTGTTTTTCCCACTGGAGCATAGGTCTGTTCCTCCATGTGATGCTTGCAAGTGCCGTATCTCATCTCTGTTGCCACCAGCAACTCCTTCTTTTCATGGCTTGCTTGGGCATATTAGGCTCACTTCCCTAGCCACAGTGAGTTAGATGAGGAGTATGGTTGATGTTTTAGACTAACACAGCTTTTTTGAGACAGGTTTTTTTTATTGTATTCCAGGCTAGTCTGGAATTCATGATTCTTGTGCTCCTGTTGGAATACCCTGTGTGAGGTCATTTTGTAAACCCTGTGAAGTAGCATACACCTAATTCTAAACTCTAGAGGCAGAGGATCAGGATTCTTAGGCTAGTCTTTGTGACATAGTGAGGCCCGGCTCTCATCACAGAAGCAAGCAAGCAAACAAAATAAATCGAAGTGCTGAGGCTGGGGAGAGCACAGTCAGTAAGATGCTTCCTTACAAAGTCCTGAGCAGGAGCCCTGGAGCCCGTGTGAAAAAGCCAGGCGCTTACAATTCCAGGTCTAGGGAGGGGGGACCGGGTACCCTGGGCTGGCTTGCCGATTGGGCTTGCCTACTTCACAGGTTCTAGACCAGTGAGATACTCTGTCTCAAAAATTACCCCCAGACAAAAACCAGGGGATCTTATGCCCTTGTCTGGGCTCTGCAACAAGCATCAGAGACACAGATGTTACACAGTTCTAAGTAAGTAATAACTGTGTGGTTTATGTGTTCAACTCTTACTGTGTCAAAACTGTGATTCTAATATAGTGGTATATAAAATATATTTTTTATATAAAAATATGCCAAGATTGCCTTTGTATTTTGATGAGCCTTGTAAATTTAGATAGATGTTCCATAACAAAGCTACACAATGAGTGCCCACAGCAAAAAGGGTGACCTGGCTTCTACACATACGTGCATACCACCAGCTTAGATGTGAGCTTGTAGGTATGTGTGCACACATAAGACCCAGTAGTTCTTATAGGCATTTGTATAAGTATGGCTGAACATGCTCCTACAATAACTTCATTTAGCACTTAAAAGTTAGGTGAGTTCCAGGACAGCCAGGGCTATACAGAGAAACCCTGTCTCGAAAAAACAAACAAAAAAGTTCAGATCATAGAGTGACCAGTTACATATGTTTTTAATCTTGCAAGTATTGTGTAATAAATGTATTTTATAACAATAAGCTTATCCAAGGTAAATGCTAAAAAGCAGTATTTTGCATTTGAGCTAATTTAGTTTAGAGGTAACTCTTGAAAGGCAGTGATTGTTCACATTCATTATGAATGAAGGAAGGTGCTCTTATTGCTTGCATCTCTCCATTATCTTTGACATAACACCCTTGATAAACTGTTCATAATCTTAAAGGAAAACAAATTGTAAAATAATGAGTAATATGAGCTTGGGATATAGCTCAGTTGGTATAGTGTTTTTCTAGCGTGTGGGAATTCTGTCTCCATATAAACTAGGAATAGTAGTACACAACTGGAATCTAGTTCTTAAGAGGCTAAAGCTGGAGAATCCAGAGTTCTGTGTCATCTTTAGCTATATGAGACTTTGTTTCAAAATTGTGTGTGTGTGTGTGTGTGTGTATACACACATATATATATATATATATATATATATATATATATATATATATATATATANTATATATATATATATATATATATATATATATATGTATACATACACACATATACATATATATGGGGGTGGTATATGGATGGAGATATATATATCTCCATGGTATATATATGGGGGTGGTATATGGAGGTGTGCTGTTTTTTATTTTGTTTTGAAACAATGTCTCTCTAAGTAGCTGTGACTGGCTTGGAACTTGATGTGTAGAACAGTTGGTTTTCCCTTTGGTTGTGAGCCTTTCTTTAGTGGATGAGCCTTCTTTCCAGCCACAGGTTGATTTTGAAAGAGATAATCCTTTGCTTCCTGAGTGCTGGGATTGAAGGTATGTGCCAAGACTCTGGGCCATCAGAGTCCTAATGCTGATCACTTTAAACATGTATAGTGCTTACAAAAGCCTCTCAGGAAGAACATTAATGCTGTCTCTCGTTTCCATTTTCAGAATCTGATATTGATGCAGCCACTGCAATGATACTTTTAAATACTTCAATAGAACAAGAGATTTTAGAATGTAAGCAGTATTCCTTTTTAAAATAAATTTTATAAGTGTTTTCAAACTAATGATATAAAATATAAGATGATTAAGTGCCATAACAGAATTCTTTCTTTCCCTCTAAATTGTGTTTTAATCTAAATGACTCAGTTTCTTTTGTTTTCTTTTTAATTTTATTTTACTTATTCATTTCACATCCTGCCTACTGCCCCTTCCCGGTCACCCCCAACCACAATGACTCAGTTTTTGTTTCTCTGAATATTTGAGAAAGCGAAGTTAAGGCTGTGCAAAAGTATTGAGAAATCAATGTAGGACGGAAGAAAATGCTTTTCGGGTAAACTTGAAGAGCTAAAAGTAAAGCCGAGCTCAGGTCAGTCCCATGGATCTTTGTGGAGAACTGATTCTCAGGGCTTGTGTCCTCTGACTTCAGTGGCGTGCACATACATATACACAAAATAATTTTTTAAAGGTTATTTAAATTTTGGAATAGGAGTATTAAGGTACAAATTGCAAAGTCTATTAAGAAAAGATGGACAAATTTAAGACAATAGAGTGTGTTTGAGAACAATAAAGTAGCATAATGGGGGGTAGTGCTGGACCCCCATTATCTCAGCACCTGGAGACTGGGTGAGAAGATTGGGAGTTCAGGCTGGTCAGCAAGCTTGAGACCACCCTGGCACACCTGAGTGAGACCTTGTTAATCCCAGCACTGGGGGAGCAGAGGCAGGCAGATTTCTGAGTTCGAGGCCAGCCTGGTCTACAAAGTGAGTTCCAGGACAGCCAGGGCGAAACCCTGTCTCGAAAAAAAACAAAACAAAACAAAACAACAAAAAAACCATTTTAAAGTAAAAAAAAAATTCAGGACAGAAAGAAGAAAAGTTAAATATATGAAAGTGAGTTTTAAAAGAAGAAATATGGAGGAATGCAAAATAACTTTTAAATGTAAATGATTGCTATTGTAATATGAAAATAGTTTGTGTCCATACTCTGCTGGGCTGTTTCAGCCATCCGTCCCAGGGTTAAGCTGACCCTAGCTGAATTTGAGGCAGACCTCCCTCCCTTTTTACTCAGAACTCGTGTTTGCTCTCCCTCTTAGGATCTGTGTGTGTAAAGGGTATCCGACAGACTTGATTGCTGCAGGGTTATTTGTCCCAGTGCAAACTTAGAAACAATGTAAATACCCACAAGGACATTGTTAAGCAGTGGTGTGGGCATACTGAGACATTCTTTGCAAATAGTTCAAAGTTATCTTTCAAATGGTTTTTAAATGTTTCAGACTAATGACTGTAGATAAAATAGTATATTGGGGGAATCCTATAAAACTACTAATTCCAAGCTCTTATTACTCAAAAGTGAGAGTTTTCAGGGGTCTGATCTTACAAGCACATACGTCTGACATGTTGATACAAGTTTTATTTCCCACAGGCGAGAAGCCTCTGCCTCTTAAAACATCACTGCAGAAGAAGAGAAGTTACGGCAGCGCGTTCAGTGCCCCCAGTGCTCTGCAACTGCAGGAGAGCCATTCTCCAACCTCCAGCATCGATCCAAAGGCAGACCATAACTACAGTGCCAACAGCGTGGCAGCACAGCGTTGCGCATCCAGGGCTAGCATGTCTTCCCTGTCCTCTGTGGATGAGGTGTATGAATTCGTCCCAAAGAGTAGCCATGGCGGGAGTGGTGGGAGTGACGGCAGCGAAGGCTTCCACAGTGAAGAGGAGACAGATGCCGAGGATGAGGAAGATCCTCTTGGAGACAGTGGCTATGCACCACAAGCTCATGGAGACAGTACTCTGAAAGGGCAGCCAGGCAAAAAGATCCCAAAACAGTCATGTCAAGAGATTGATGAGGAGCTCAAAGAAGCAGCTGGGTCGCTGCTCCACCTTGCTGGAATCCGCACCTGCCTTGGTTCCCTAATAAGTACTGCAAAGGCACAAAGTCAAAAACACCGGAAAAAGTAGAAAGACTTATAGTGCGAAGTTATTTTAAAGTGTGGCAATACTCTTCTTAACTTTCACAAGGGATACCAGAGCCATATGGGATGGGCCTCTTTAGCTGGGGGGGGGGGGGGCACTCGTTTCTTTCTAAATCTTTTCTGGTTGCTTTTCTTTTTTTGTTTAATTAATCAGTTGCTCTTAGGATCATGCCTAATTGTAAATCTGACATGAAGGACCCCACAATTTAATTTCTGTGAATAAGTGTCTCCCAGATGTGGAAAATTTTGTATAGGAAAATTCTCAGCCTCTGTCTTAAACTCAGAGGAAGAAACCTCTTTGGTAATGGGTTAAAAATTGGTACCCGGACTTCTCCTGTTTCTCCCCGGTCTGCTCTTAACTAGTTCCCGGCATCTTCCGCACGCTTCTCCCCGACACGCTGCGGAGGGTGAAATGGGGGTCTTTTGTCTTTGTTTTCAGTTACTCTTGTTACAGCGTGAGCGTGGCCGTGTGAATTGGAGAGATCTAGATGCCTAGAAGGTCCTCTGGTTTGTAGAGAATATAACTGCTCTAAGGGTTAGGAAAGGCCATTTGGGGTGTGGCTCATCCTAAGACTAATTCCTCCTGCAATAGTTATCTTTGAAGTGTTTTTACCTCACAATTAATGCATAGCTTCACTGGGGCCTTTACCTTTTCCCAGAGTGCTCTGCAAGGGTTTAAGTTTTGGCTGCTAGCTATCTTTGTTAAGTAAGAATTGTCTGATGAGAGGATACAGCCAGAGCGTGTCATGGAATGACATTCAACGTGACATACTTGCAACGAAAGAGAACCTTGCACTTGTTTTCTAAGCGTACTGTAATGAAGATATGTTATGACATAAGTAAAGGAAAGTCATTGAGGATAAGACTTTCCAAACTTTTTATAATTTAAATTAAATGTGTAATGAATTAGATTTAAAACATTATTAAATGTTCCTATTAAGGAAAATACAGAGATAAATATCTTCAGGGATTTCAAAATACATGTAAAAATTGGATCTTACACAAAACTCTTTAAAAAGGCAATGTAATACCTGTATGTGCCATTAATCCATGCTAAACGATTTTATATTACTATTTCAAAAGTGCATTGGCTAAGATATTTTAAGTATTTGAATGGAACTGCTTATATAAGTCAGTTTTCATATCACTTACAGTTTGATTATAGTATTTAGAGCAGGGATACTAATACTATAACTCACACATATATATATATTTTTACAGTGGTGAGAGAAACTTTGGGAAAGTTTAGTCTTATCTAATGATACATCCTGTATTCTAGACAGCAGCCTTTGAATTTTTCTCATTTATATGCATATATACACTTGCTGTATGCAACATACACAGGCTCAGGTTAGTTTCCTGCTTTCAAATGTTTTTATGACTATGGACTTTTTTAAAGAGACAAATGTTTTTATTTTTACTTCTAATTTTTTTTCCTGGGCAATACTGTCAAATGAGAAGAAAAACAGAAGCCTGTTTCTTAATTGACAACACTTAAGCTATGACAGTATTGATACACTCCCGTTTCCATGTTAGTCGTAATTAAATCTGGATAGCCAAATTAATGGAATTGGTGCTACTAAAATATAGACATTCTTCTTTTATTGATAGTGCAGGATAAGGAATTTGGAATTTTTCTAATTCATAAATGTTTTCTCTCCAGAAAACAGTTAAATGAAGTTAGTTTTTACTGCAGTGAATAAAACACCAAACAGAAGTGTGGTCTTATCTTGGTACAAATCTTGAAGAGATGGTAGAGTTCAGTTGATAGCAGGGAATTGTGAAGCTAGTCACCACACCCTTCTGGATGGGCCCTTCACAGGGTCACCACATCCCATGCTCCACCACCAGCATGCCTCTTAAGTCCCTGTGCAGTGGGCAAGTTGTTCTGCAAATGGAGGAAAATGATCTGAAGTAGGAGGAGAGAGTTGTTCTCAGCTCCAAGAGTAAGACCTCTCCAGATTCGCGTTTAGGCAGTGACTTAAATTCCTTTCCCTCCTCCTTCAAATGGCCTCTTGTTTAAAACAACAGCCGTTAGCAAGAATGGTATGTGCCTGTGCACTTAGAACTAATAAGCCGAGTTCCCTAACACCTTGCACTTAGCTCTTCCAGGATTCGATTTCTCACTGTGCATCTGCTGCTGCTGTCTAAACATCCACCCTCAAGGGGAGAACCTTTGTAATTTGGTCCCTTGTGATGTTCTTGGAGAGAGATTATGCTCCTGTTTGGTGTGCTCAGATTGAAGCATGGCTTGGAACCATCCAGGCGACGAATTGTATGGGCTAGAAATTCCCAATAAATAACAAGCTTTGTGCAGTAAACACAGCTTAGAAATCCAGGGACAGCACACTTGTTTCAGTAATTTAAAACTGGTTTTAGCTAAGGTATTCTTTGTCTTACACCAAAATAGAATTTTGTTGGAACGAATTCCATTTCTAATGGATTCCTAAAAGAAGTTGTGTCTTACTTAGCACTATTAACTTTATTTTCCACTTTGCCAAGAGAATCAGTGTTTCTTGAGTATAACTTTAAAATTTGTTTGTGCAATATATTACTAAAATAGTTGATTTTCTTCTTCTTTTTTTTTTTTTTGGATTTCAAATTTAGAATGAAACATTGCCTAGATCAGTAGAAAAGCAAGGGGTGTGTCACCCCCTTTCCTTGGAGCCTTTTCTGTTCTCATAGCCAGCTCTGCTTCTCTTGACTGGGATTCCTTTGTATAGTTGAGCATATGTTCTCAGTGCTTTCTGAGGCAGTATGTAAAGGGCTCACACTAGATGGTCAGTTAATACATGTTAGCATTGGCATAGTTCAAAGCTGGAGCAAGTGTTGGGGGAATGCTTATGTCTTGTAGCCTGGAGGCCTTTTCAGTAGCTTAGGCTGTTGTCCCAGATGAACAGCAGCTTAATGCCTTTTGAAAACTATATAAAGCGGCTTTTGAGGCTTTCTGGTTTACATATATGTCGTAGGTTTTTTTTGTTTTTCGTTTTTTGATTTGTTTTTAATTTTGAAATGTTTAAGTTTTGATTAAAGTTTAGTCCAATGTGTTAATGATGTAATCAAATATTTATTGAAAGGCAAAATAGAATATTTTAATGTTATCCCTGCCATTTTTCAAGAATATTCTTTGCATCTAACTGCCAGTGCCATTGTTAAAGTATTAAGTTGCCATCATATAGTGTATAAAATGTAAAATTGCCAATTCATTGTAACTATTATTTATTTTTAAACTAAGTATAAGAATACCTTTTGATTAAAGAATTTGTTTTTAAATTGTTTTTTTCCTGATGTAGCATAAAAACTTGAGTTTAACTGCCAATAGATGACCAGCCACAAGTGAACCACTTCTCAGTTGCCAGCCTTGCTTATAGCAGAAGCAACTTACAAACGTTTAGTTTTTGTATCTAATCTCTGACTATTAAAATGTTTATAAAGTTTATTTTTACCAAAGAGATGCAATTCATTATGATAATGTTGCAGAATAAATGTCGTTTTATAACACTTTGTGCTTTCTGTTATTTGTGAGTTTTAAGTGTTAAATATTTTAACTTTATTAATATTTATTTACATATATTTAATGTTATATATTTTGATCTTTAAGTACTTTGTGTATGTGCACGCGTTCACATGCCTGTGCGTGTAAAAATTAGGACAACTTTGGTGAGTTGGTTTTCTCATTTCACTGTGGCTTTAGGGGATGGAACTCGAGGTGTTAAGTTTTTGTGGCAAGTGCTTTTACCAGATGAGCAGATGGTGAACCCTTAGCTTATTTATTTGTTTTTGTGTGTGTGTGTGTGTGTGTGTGTGTGTGTGTGTGTGTGTGTGTGTGTGTCAGGGTCAAAATCTTCCTGCAGCAGCCATGTTAAAGCTTGGTTTACGGGGTATTGCTGTTCCTCTAGGCTGAAGTTTTGTTACTGTGTGTGTGTGTGTGTGTGTGTGTGTGTGTGTGTATACACGTGAGTGAGAGAGTGAGATTATTGGCATTTGTATGAGGATGTAGGGGAACTAGAGGTCTTGAATAATTCCAAATGGTTACTTTGAAAAGCAATATGAACATGACTCAAGAAAATTAAAAATAAGGTTATTATGTGATCAAGTTTGAGCCCTGTGACACATACTCTGAAGAATATGGAAGAATGGAAGGGCACCCTTCACTCGCCTCATCAACTCTTGTCTGGCCACTCTGATTCTTTGATTACTGCCCGCTTTCCTGTTGCTCTTCAGCTTCATGGCAAGCCCAACAAGACGGATGGGAGGAATCACGACATGACGATGCTTTTCCGCAGAGCAAGACTTATGGGAACCAGATTGTTCCCCTCGGTGTTGACGGTAATACCAACTTTGACAGCTCCTCCTGCAGAAGTGGAGATGAGTCTGATCACTCGCTGGGCAAAATCCCTCGCTCCAGCAGGAGTGCCTGCCCCAGCTGGGCAAAATCCCGCGCTCCAGCAGGAGTACCTACCCCAGCTCCCTTCTCTTTCTGTAAAATCTCAATGTTAGCAACTTGAAGACAGACTTGGCAGGGTGTCACTAAACCCATTTCCCTGTTTTTCCTAGTCTGACCATATTGTGCCTTTAATGTCTGATATACTGAGACAAGTGGGTAAGAGTCAGATGTTGAGACTTGCAGAGCCTGCCCTAAAACAATGTGAAGTCGTGCCATGTTGAAACAGAAACCAGAAAGGCAGTTGTCTAGGGCCAGTGTCTGAGGGGCACAGGAGGGTGGAAGAACAAAATGTGCAGAAAGAAGAAAGCTATTTGGGATTCTGCTTTGTTCCCTATTTTTAGTTTTCTAAGATTTAATTTTTTTAAAAATTTTGTACATATGGGTGTTCTGCATGCATGTATATCTATGCACCACATGCATGCATTGCCCAAGGAAGCCAGAAGAGGGCTTCAAACTACTGAAGTTACAGAGGGTTATGAGTTGCCATGTGGCCATGAAGAACAGAACTCACATCCTGTGAAGTACACACTCGACTGCTGAGCCATCTCTCCGGCCCTCCTAACCTCTTTTTTAAAGATTGATTTTATGTTACACTGAATGAATGAATGCACACTGTGGGTCTCCTCACGCAGGTGGATGGTCTACCAGTTCAGTCCTCAAAGGCAAAGGGAGCAGAAACAGTGAGGTGTGGGATAGGTTTGGGAACCCTGTGGGTACGTATGGTAAGTGACCACACTGGGACTGCTTGTTAGGAGGCAGGTCAGCTTTACTTAGGGTGACTGAAGGCTTATAAGGTTTTGGGGGGCTGGGGGCTTAGGGTGCCTGGAATACCTCTTCAGTATGGGGAAGCCATTAAGGGAATCTCAGGTTCTAGATGAACAGGTTTTGCCAGAAGAAAGGAAATTGATCTTATAAACAAATAGAGGCTACGTGACATTCCTCAGGTAGAGGTGAATGTAGAGGCTTAGAATTCCCTGGACAAGGTCAGAGAAGGAGAAGTCCTGCTAACCAGAAGGGAGTCTCCCATATTTCGCCAAGCTCAAAGGCTATCCAGTCATGGTGGACTTCAACCTATATTATCAGTTTTCCCACAGTACCCATGCCTGGTGCACGGGGATCCAAAGAGGGTCAGATGCCTTGGAGTGGGAGGTAAGGATGGTGGTGAGCCACTCCCTCTGGTCCTGGGAACTGAAGCCATGTCTTCTGGGAGAGTGCAGGTGTTCTTAACCTCTGTGCCATCTTTCCAGTCCCTGTCTTCATTTGTTTTGACTTGTTATTTATGTATGTGTCGTCTTCTCTACACAGATGTGTATGTGGGTGCTCACTGCAGGGCAGGCGAGGGCTTTGGATCCCTTAGAATGAGTTACCAGGTGTTGTGTGAGCTAGGAGCTATATAAGTGCTGGGAAGTGAACCAGGGACCTCAGACAGCAGTAAGTCGTGTTAACTACCAACACATCTCTCCATCTCCCAATCTGAATTACGTTTTTGAGGGTTAGGGTTGTTTGGATGTTTTTTGGTTGGTTGGTTGGTTGGTTGGTTTTTTGTTTAGTTTGGTTTGGGTTGGCTTGGCTTGGTTTTCCAAGACATAATGTTTCTGTGTAGTCCTAGCTGGCTTGGAACCCACTCTATAGACCAGGCTGGCCTCTAACTCTTAACAGAGATCTGCCTGCTTCTGCCTTCAGAGCACTGAGATAAAAGGAATGCAGCATGGCCACCTCCAATCTGAATTTTAAAGAAAATTTTATGAATTTTTTTCCTGAAAATGCTTGATAATAAGTGTAAGTACAGTCCTGTGACCTGGTTTCTGTGTAAATGCTCTTTCCCTCTCCTGAGATGAATATCCTCCGGACGAGCTTTAATTCGCATTAAGAACAAGCTGGTTATCCAAGTAAGAAATAATGATGTTCAGCTTCTTGCAGCCAACTTTGGGTAGAGCAGGGTGTTGTCCTCTCAGGTTTCAACCAACACATGCACTTCATTGTTTGTGGATGTTACGATCAGGGCTGTAGAGGATATATTCCTCTCTCTCTCTCTCTCTCTCTCTCTCTCTCTCTCTCTCTCTCTCTCT
>NC_034607.1:54099516-54110174 GCF_900095145.1 Mus pahari
CTCTCCCTCTCCCTCTCCCTCTCTCCCTCCCTTCTCTGTCTCTCTCTCTCCCCTCTCTGTCTCTCTGTGTGTGTCTCTGTCTCGTGTCTCTGTCTCTCTCTCTCTCTAGTTGCTTACAAAACGGAATTTGTTCTCCAGTTTCCCATGGGGGTCTGCCTTTGTTACAGCTCAACTAAGCTTCCTATGGAGTTGTCGCTTCTGAAATAGAGCATTAATTGGAAGCAATTATCCAATTATACCAGCAGTGACAATGCTGTATACTAAATATTTACCAAGAGAGCGTTTAACCGAGGATTAAATTCAGCAGCCAAGCACAATGAGGCTGCAAGAAACCCTGCCATCGCACAGTGTCTTCAGTAGCTGAAGTACGCGTGTATTTGGTGTACATGGTGTAAGCTGTAGAATAAATAAGGAGTGTAAGGCTCGGTTCTCAGAGCAGCATGAACATGCGCCATGTCAGATGCAGAAGGAATTAAATAAAGAGCCCTGTTTCTTATCTAAACAGGGCGACGTGTCCAACTGCTTGATTTGAAAAGTAGGTAGGCTTTTAACTTTAATCACTATTTTTCCTTGGCACTCCTCCTTGGATGCCTCCTGTGTGTGCCCTGAGCTGTATTCTGAAGCTATCCTTGAGATGGATGCATCAGAAGCACTTCAGGCACTTCTCACATAAGCACAGAGGAGAGCTGCCTCTCACAGAACTCAGCGTGGCAGCCCAGGGCTGTGATAATGAGCTGCAGGCAGTCATTTGCTGCCTGTGATCTGCAGCTCCCTGAGTGCTGGCTGGCCAAGGCTTTGGCAGCGAAGGTGTTGGCTGGGCTACTAGCATTGATTAAATGGGTGTAAAGAGAACCCACATGATCTTAAGGAATATTTTTATGGGCAAAAATCCATCAGCAACACCTGCAACAGGAGCACTTCAAGAAATGTCCATTTGAGAGGAGAGTGTCTGTCGAATGTGTTAGCTCGGTGTGAAAGACTAAAACAAAGGGATCTGAACACGCTGCCACCAGCTCGTGGGTCATCTTAATGGTGGTGTCTTGACAAAGCAATGTAGTTCCTTCTCCTGCTATGATGTCACCTTTGTCCAATCATAACCTCCTTTATGAGAGGAGAGGATAACTCTGGAGACAAGGTGAGTGGCAGCAGGAAGCCACGCAGCAGTCACTAGGCAACAAGAGCCAGCCTTCAGTGGGTGAGAATTCTAAAGTGTTTAACCCTTATGGTGGCTGATGCTGAACTGGTGGGAACCTCAGCACAAAAAGCCAGATAGGAAATGCTACCGTCTGTCTATCTCCAGGGAACACAGGGGGAATTCCCTCCTCGGTCTGAAATGGTTAGGACCTCCTTGGTGTTTTCTCATAGCTCTTGGGTTGTTCTGCATAAGCAGGCTGCACTGCACGTCTCACAAAAGGCATGCCACAAAAGGGAATGTCTCTGAGGTCAGCCTCCACTCCCTCAGTGTATTCTATGGTTATGGCAATGTGGCGTCAGACGGGTGTCTATCCAGTGCATTGCTTCATGAGGTACCCTGAGTTTGTCCACCTGGGGTACTTTTTTTCCTCACTTGCACAAAATTGCTGTCTGTATATGTGGGGTGGAGCCCACAAGAAAGCGATCTCTCTCTCTCTCTCTCTCTCTCTCTCTCTCTCTCTCAACAAAAGTTCTACAAAATTGCCCCTCCTCCTTCCTCTGCTGCTGAACTTAGCACATGGCCAGACAGGTCCACAGTGAACTACTCATCTTGTTTTCAAACTGGGGTTCCAGAATCACCTTATTCAGATGGTTTTGGTTAGGGTTCGAACTTCCAGGGGTGAGGCTTCCCTTGAAACTGGGCTCTTAGGTTGTTGTTGTTCATTTGAGGGCCCTTGTTGTTTAACTTTATTTTCTTCCCATTAGCATTTATATAGTACGGTGATGATTTCTTTAAGCGAACTCCTCTGTGTTTTTTGTTCAGATCATAAACTGACCAGTGAGTGCCGCTGTGAGGTAGAACCCTGGAGAACAGGGCCCATCCTGTTTTCTGTAACAACCTATCTACCTACTAACCTACCTGGCACAAGCATAGACCTGTGTGCATGAATGAGTCAATCAGCTGATTAATTCATGGTGTTCTGTCCAGAGATATCTAATAGAAGACAGATAAGGAGCGTCTTAAAATTGTCAGAAGCCTAGAAAAAGTAGTGGCCCAAGCCTACAGTGACAGCACTTGAAAAGAGAAGGCGGGAGCATTGCCGTGAGTCTGAGGCCAACCTGGGCTACATAATGTAAGGGACCATCTCAAAAAAACATCATGAAGAACTGTCAGAGACCTCACGGGTAGTCTAGTACACTACCTGTTTTGCAGCTAGGAAACTGAGACCTGAATAAGTCCCCAGTTCATTAAAAGGTGTAGGCAAGTTTCTCTGCAATCAGCAAGTGCAGAGATTTATGTAGATGACAGTCATGTGGAATTCAGCGATTGTTTTCTTTAACTTTGCCCACTGTCTCATCTAGGGTCTTTAAATTTGTCTTAATGTAGTTGAACACTGAAATTCATAAGCAGGTCAGAAACACACAGACTCTGTGATTGGCTCAAAGGAGCCACATAGATTCTGGAAAATAAAAACCTCAAAAAGATTCACTTAGTTTGGTAGGTTGAGAGGTAGGTAGGTTGGCAGGTAGGTAGGTTGATAGGTTGGTAGGTAGGTAGGAAGGTAGGCTGGCAAATGGATGGGTAGGATGGGTAGGTAAAGAGCTAAATGAATGACTACCTAAGTAGGTAACCACAGCTACAGGAGTTTCCTTGTGCTCATTCATGCCTGCTTTCATCAAGTCAGTGGAACAGGCTTTTCTCTTCCCTTTTGGGGCTCTTTCCTAGAGACGGGAAGTAAGAAGAAAGATGTCATGTGATTTTCTGTTTCTAAGCCACAGGCCTCAGAGTTCTCTATGGATTTCTATCTTCCCCAGAGACTTTAGTTCAATATATTTAAAATATATTCATTTCTTATAATAAAACCTTGGGAAATCCAGGGGATTATTAATATCCACAACAAAAATAGTGGGTCACAAACTTGGCTTATTTGTGGCTATTTTTAAAATGGTGTTATCTTAATCAATAATTGAAAGAACATTATTCTACTTTATTTGGAATTTTCTAAACTAAAAGTTGTGATTAGAGATTGGAAAGGCCTGTTCGCCCACTAAAGTTACCAGTGATGAGATACCAATCAGTGGTCTATGCACTGAACTGATAAAAAGTCTTACTCAAATGTATATCCACATCTTTTCTGTTGAGGGAATTCCTCTGTCTTTCTTAGAGACTGCCAAGAGGCTGGGCTGGTGACTCAGGTACATATTGAGTGTGTGCTGAGCAAGGTGCTACATTCTTCGTTCCTGGAACTTGCAAATATATTACTATTAATGCAAAGGAGGTGAAGGTACTGTATGGAAATGAGTTTTCTAGTTGGCCTGTGTTAGATTATAGATTATCTTTATGGGCAGAATGTAATCACCATGTTGGCAAGGGTCAGGAACGAGAACATTGAAGTAACAATATAAAAGACTCGATCTATCAATGCTGGCTTGGAGATGCAAGGGTCGTAAGCTAAGGAATACGGCAACCTCTAGAAGCTATGACAGGAAATGGATTCTCCCCTATAGCTTCCAGAAGAAACACACAGCCCTGCCGGCACCTTGGTTTAAGTCCAACTAAGCCTTTTCTAGACTTCTGACTATAACTGAAGGGTTGTCTCCCTTACAAACTATGTAGAGAAGATTGTGAGATTTACAAAAAGGTTCTGCAGGGCTACAGAGCTAGAGAGCTCAGAGAGAGCGTGGGTCTCTACTTCCTCCTGAGGGCCAGGTTGGGAGAGCACACCCCCATCCCAGTTAGATCATTCAGGGGGAATTTCCAAGATGGCTCTCAGAGACCTAGAGTTTAGGGAGTGAATTTTGCTTTTTACAAAAGACACCTACAAGTGAAGATCGGATAGGACAATGTCATGCCACAGGGACAAAGAAGGAGGAAGAGGAGGAGGAAGAGAAGGAGGGGGACGCAGATAAAAATATGCGTTTTCCTAGGGCCAGGTGAACTAAGGGAGGCAGCCAGCCTGGGTTGTAGTAGACAGACTACACAAGAAGATTTCTGAGTGGGTAGGCAGAAGGGAGTAGAAGGGAGGGGAGGAAAAAGGAAGGGAGAAGAGAGGAGGGGAGGTGAAAGGGGGAAGGGGAAGGGACTGTTGGCAACCCTGGGCTCATGGCTGACTGAGAGCTTCCAACCAAAGGGACAGCATCCGTGGTGGTTAGTCTTGGTGAGACAGAATCACTGGGGAAACAAACCTCTGGTGTGTTAGTGAGGTCAGAAACGCTTTTGGACCGGGGTCCCAGGCTGAATAACCTGAGACAGCGAGCTAAACGCCAGCACTCTTCACTCGCCGCGTCCTGGCTGTGGATGCCACGTGACCGGTTGCCAGGTGAGCAGCTGCAATGCACAACCTGCTTGCTGCCTCTCCTTTTTTCCTTCCATCCCTGTCCTTGCAGGATGGACCCTACCGTCAAACCCTCAGTCCAAACAAACCCTTGCTTAAGTCCTTCTGTCAGGTCTTTTGTCACAGCGATAAGCAACTTAAACTAAAGTACTACACGTCTATAACAAAGGTTCCAAGGAGCAACTCATCAACCCCCCCACCAGAGAGAGTCCCTCAGGGACCACGGGAGACAGTTGTGTCTCAGGACTGTGCCTGCAAGGTAGACTGTGCCTGGCTCCCAGCAGGCAGCTGGTAGACCCCAGAGGTACTGTGTAGTACATCCTTTTTTTTTTTTTTTTTTAAAGATTTNTTTNTTTATTATATGTAAGTACATTGTAGCTGTCTTCAGACACTCCAGAAGAGGGCGTCAGATCTCATTACGGATGGTTGTGAGCCACCATGTGGTTGCTGGGATTTGAACTCAGGACCTTTGGAATAGCAGTCGGGTGCTCTTACCCGCTGAGCCATCTCACCAGCCCTGTGTAGTACATCCTATGGAATGCGCTAGTTACTCATTGTTTAGAACACACTGAAAACAACGACCGCGTCTAGGTTCAGACACAGGGGTCCTTTTCTTATCTAAGTGAAGCCATTTAGTATGGGTAACGCTTCCAGCATGATGTTAGCCATAAGCTTTGAATGTCTGCTATTGCTGCTGTTCCTGTAGGTTTGTAATCCCACTTGCTTTGGTTCACTTGGTGAATTGTCTTTACCCTTTTTTTTTTTTCTTTTGTATTTTTTAATTGTTTCTGTTCTGTTTTGTTGTGGTGGTTTGAGTCCAGGTCTCATGGGTAGCCCTGGCTAGCCCTGGCTAGCCTGGGACTCTTCTTGCCTCTGTCTCCTCAGTTTGGGGATCATGGATGTGCTCCAATGTACCTGGTTTATTTTCACATCGATAAATAGAACCATGGCATATGTGTGGAATGAGGTCTCATGGTTTTATTTGCTAGTATATCCTTTTGTTTACTTCCCAGCAGGCAGCTGGTAGAGCACAGAAGTAATGCGTGGTGCATTCTATGCAATGTGCTATAGTTATTCATTGTTTAGTACACACTGGGACCAATCATAAACCAGTTCTAACAAACATTTTTAGTTTTATATTTTTTTGTTTGTTTTTTTTGTTTGTTTGTTTGTTTGAAACAAGTTTTCTCTGTGTAGCTCTAGCTGTCCCAGAAATCACTATGTAGACAAGGCTGGCCTCCAGTGCCGAGATCTGCCTACCTCTGCCTCCCAAGCACTGGAATTAAAGACGTGTGCCACCATACCCAGCTGTTTTTACATTTTGTTTTACTCTATGTCTTTATATTCTCAGTGTAAATTCAAAGAAGAGAATTGTTTTATGAAAGCTCCAGTGGCTTACATAAGTAATAACAGCTTTGGAGGCTGAAGCAGCAAGTGCCAGGTTAGTATAGCAAGACTGTCAACAAACAAACAAACAAGAAAACGAACACCTTCCATTGAAAATTAAGGCCAAACTGGTGCTCTGGAGAGATTTATTTTTTATCTGCTACCTACAGTGCTGGGCTGCCTGTCAGGTTCGCGACCCTCCACAGCCCAGGGCACGAGTTAGTGCAATGACCTTCTGTCTCTCCCCACATTCCTGGATTCACCTCACATAGCTGGCACACAGGATGGGAAACACAGCAGGTAAGGCACATCTGTGGGGCTGAGGAGCTGACACTATCCATATTCACTTCTTTAAATGACTAGTTTCAGTGTGTGGCACTGAACCACTGCCATCTTGCTTCTCATTTTAAATGGACATGTTTCTTTTCACAGGCTTTGAAGGGTTGGGATTTCGGGTTGAGCAATCTGTCTTCAGAGTGGCTTGCCATCCCCAGATTTACTTAGAATCAGGATCTAGAGCAGTACACCCCCCCGCAAAAAAAAAAACAAAAAACAAACGGAAGCTCATGCACCCCACCATTATGATGTTATTTTAGGCGTGCGAATGTTTCATCTTTCTGTATAAATATGTACCACGCGTGTGTGCCTGGTAACTCCAGAAGCCAGAAGAGGGCCCTGGATCCCTGGAACTGGAGTTACAGATAGTTGTGAGCTGCCATGTTCACACATTACTGGAGCAGCCAGAGCGCTTCACGGCTGGGCTACCTCTCCAGCCACTGGCAGCATTTTCAGATTTTGCTGTTCCCAGGCACTGCCAGTAGGTAAAGCACTACTGTAGAGGGGACCAGCTGCCCACCCAGTGTCTCCGCGCTCTTTCTTGCTGCAGAACCCAATAGGTTAAAGACAGTAATGCCCAAGTGGAATACCACACTTCCAGGGTGACCTCGAGCGTGGGGACAGCCAATGGGATAGAGAGTTCTGAGGTGAGAATTCCCAGCCTCCTCCTTCCTTCCTCCCCACACCCTCCTCATTCTCTTCCTTTCCTTCTTCCAATCTATATTATAAACACAGGGGCTGGGGCTTAGCAACCATTCTGTAGCTATGAACTTGAAGGTAGAATTTGAGTCTAGGAATGTTGAAAGAGAAGCAGCGAGAGGTTTGGATAAACCAGCCCAAGACTCTCCATTCTTAGGTTGATTTTCTTGTGAGAAAAGCAAACGCTTACGTTGTCTAAGCAATTGTTCCCTGAAGGACAACATTAAGGGCGTTTTGGACATTTTTGGGAGGGAGGAAGGTTATATATATTTTTTGTCACAATGAATGAAAGTAGTATCTTACATTCAGTAAATATAGGATACCCTGTTTATATTCATGTAGGTTTAAATACAACAGTGACAGCAAAGTGTTTATAATTAACTGTGCTTTGAATCTAACATACACATATGTGATTTATATATTTATGAATATACCATATAAACATTTTATATATGCATAAGCACAATAATTTTGTGTGGTAACAGGCATGTAATTTTTCTGGGAATTTGACTCTCATATAAACCAAAGAAATCTTGGATTTTGTTTTTTGAATCTTAATTGGGATTTATTCCCCACCCACAAAGTAATGTCTACATTGGCAGTGCTAACTGGTTCCCATATAACACACTTACATTAATCTCTCTTTGGAGTTGCCCATTGAGGGCAAGTGGTTAACTCTTTATCATATCTTACAGGGTAGCATACACGGGGGGCATCTGCTGGATTAGAAATGGCCTCCCCTCTTATTTGTCTTTTGATCTCTCCAGAGAAGCACAGTCAGGGGGAGCACAGGGGTAGGTGCTTGTCATTTCGGGGTCACAGTTGCGCAGGGTTTAGGTAGGGAGAGCTAGGTCTTTGCGATGCTTGAAGCCCTGCTTGCTACAGAGAAGGCAGGGAGGGCCGCCTGCCCAGGGCCACTGGAAGACCTGCAGGCCAGAATTATCATCAGCCTTGCCTTTTGTCATGGTCAGCCCGCTGCAACTGCTGAATTAAAGGCACGCTCGATGTCCTTAATTGGAGCAGATAATTGGTGAGCTGGCTCCGTGCACAGGAAATGTGTTCAGATGGATTTGGCGAAGTAGAGCAGGAAGAAGGGGGACCACCTGATCTCCTCTTGTGCCAAGGAGGGCAGCACAAAGGAGCAGTGTCTCCCAGTGCAGCCTGTCCCCAGCACAGCATGGGGACAGCAAGTGCTGTAAGCCCAGGGTCCTGTTCCCCTCAGGAACCGCAGCACCAGAACCAACCGGGTGATGGCTGGGCAAACAATGGCCAGAAGCCCCAGGGGCTGAAGCTGCTTCCTTGCCTTGTGCACACCAGTTAACCTCTTGGTGTCTGCTTCATTAAAATCCCCAAACATGTTAAAATCTTGCCACACTCTTCCGTGAGATCCACAAACGTTTCTGAACTTAGAAGAGGAGAGGCAAACAAACAAACAGGAATCTATGCTTGCAGGCTCCATGCGCCGTCCCCTTCTTCAGTAAATCGCTCCTACTTTCTGCTCAGGTTGGGACACCTGGCCAGAAGCCTCCTGCGCTTTGTCCTGACAGTGGACCTGACCATTGTGGCGTCAGCAGCAGAGATAGATGTCTCTTTCTGAGGACAAGGATGTGTTCCCAATGCCAACCCTGTGACTGACAGAGGCGCAGTTCCAGCTTCTTTTTGAAACCTTTATTCCTGGAAAACCCTTCGTTATGAACTATGTTCAACTGCAGAAAGGAAGTGAAGGGCTGCGATGGCCACTCCCCAGCGTGCCCAGCCTGCGCCTGCAACAAACGCGCATGTGCCTGCTCCAGAGCCACAGCTCAGTTTTTTCTTTCTTATTTTGCTCTGGTGTTAAGAACAAACCTGGGGCCTTCTGCTTAGCAGGCAGACACTGTGGTACCCCTAGTCCAGCAGCTCCTCGGCGAGCCTTCAGCTTCAGTCATTTCTAGCTTAAACTTGTTTCTTGTTTTGTTTTGACATTTCTTGTTTTTGTTTTTTGTTTTTGTTTTTTGTTTTGGTTTGGTTTTTTGAGACAAGGTTTCTCTATATCCTCCTGGCTCTCCTGGAACTACTCTGTAGACCTGGCTGGCCTTAGAGATCCACCTGCCTCTGCCTCCTGAGTGCTGGGGTTAAATGATGTGCCACCACCATCTGGCTTATTCTTTTAAGTTTTAAATTAAAATTTATTTACTCTCCCCCATTCCTGTGTATGTGTTCCATGCATTCTATAGCATGTGTGTAGACCCCTCAGATAGGGGGTCTCCGCAGGGGTCAGGCAGAGAAGCAAATCAAGAAGAGAAAAGAATGAAATTCAGTTCAGCTTTGTTAACCAAGTCTGCTATTGGGTGATTCATTCCCAACATATTTAAGCCCAGTATAATTTGGCGGGAAAAAGTTTCCTGGTATAATACAATCCCTGGTGCACCCAAGTAGACATAATTACATCGAAACTCAACTCAGGGCACATACCATTTTTTCCAAGAAGGTGAATTCTTGAGATGCGCTTTGGCCTGCACTCTCATACAGATCGAATAGAGGCCATTTGGGCTATTAGCCACATCTGGTCCTGGATGAAGAACTTGGTGGAGAACTTGGTGGCTATAAGGGTCATTTAGACTATTAGGTATTGCCGTCCTGGTTGTGGGATCTTGGGGAGCCTGGTCCAGCAGATACCAAGGATCACGAGGCTATTGATCATTTCCAATTCTCAGCTTTCTGAATTGAAAAACGGGTTTTCATCTTTCCCGTCGGAAAGACTGCTGTGTGCTCCACACTCCTGGATTCTCTGGGGAATCTGTGTGCGCAAAGACTTTCGTGCACATAGGACTTGATTCTGTCCTTCTGCCATGTGGCTCCTGGAGATCGAACCAAGGTGGCCAAGCTTGGCGGCGAGGGCCACCCTGCCTGCAGCCATCTCAGAGACCCATTTCTGCCTTTTTTGAGACAAGATCTCCCTGTATCTCTCCGGCTGGTCTGGAATGCCTGACCGTCTTGCCTCCGTGTCTCATGTGCCAGGACGACAGAAGTGTACCACCCGTGTCCAGATGGAGCTGCTCTGGGAGGATTTCCTCCTGGCCTGCCAGGAGCCCTGCTGCCTGGCCTTAGGTCTGGGGCACGCTTCCTGTAAGGCTTTCCCAGCATGGTAGACGGACAAAGGCAAGGGATGGAGCTGTTTGACTGTGGGCCAGCCTTTGCTTTCCTGTTTAGCAATGGAGCATTTTGTAAATGATTTTCTTAAGGGGATTTTTTTTTTTAGGACAAATTGCAGAAGCATGCAGAAAGTGTGTTTGTAACTTACAGTGCTATTATTGCTATAATGTTGCTCTCAGCCCAAGTCTCCTTTATCGTGCTCAAACGATCTTTTTTTTTTCTGTTAGCCAAACTGTTTGGCTTACATCTGTCCGTCCAGGAACATTGTCATCCATCACAAATATTTAACTGCAGATAGGTGTTTATATTTCCCTTTTTAAAGCTCGTTTATTGTATATAGCTCCGCCTACATAGCAGGAACTGTAATCTCATAAAAGCTAAATGGAAGGGAATTTGTAAAATTTATTTCGCAAGCAAATAAGGTATAAAAATATTATCAAAAATTTCCACAGGGATGTTGTGGAATTTCTGTAAAAACAGCCACTTTTTGGTGCCTAGCTGCCATGTAATAAATGAAGTCACTACAAAGTTTATACTTCCAGAAACAGGCATGCCCTCAAAGACAGCTCTCCCTCTCCCTCTTCCCCTCCCTCCCCCTCTCCCCCTCCGTCCCCCTCCATCTCCCTCTCCCCCTCC
>NC_034607.1:54110289-54124030 GCF_900095145.1 Mus pahari
CTCTCTCTCTCTCTCTCTCTCTCTCCAGCACACCTATCCTAGATCCCCGTGTCTACTTGTGTCTGCTGGTTTGTCCAACGCTGCCTTGGCAGCTGCATCTCTGTTTCCTGTTCCACAATAGGTATGCTTACAAGCACCGTTTTCCACAGTGTTCTCTTCTTCCTAGAACTTCCTACTCTCCCCCAAACTTGGAGCCTCTCTGAATAACTCTCCTCTGTACTCCACCAAGAAGTCTGCCGAGAAATCCAGGTGTATTCAGTCCTGACCGGAACCTGCTAGCTCCTTGAGGCCTCCTCTACCGCTCACCTGGGAGACTGTCTTATCCCCCCCCCCCAACCCCCACTACCAGACTTCCCCAGAGCCACGCTTCTACCCTGCTGTCTCCTTTAGTCGCCCCAGGCTCTGCCCTCAGCACTGCGGCAAGTGTGACCCCGTAGCAGGAGTCAGACAAGGTCAGCATTAGCAGTCCTGAGCGGCTGAAAAGGGAGCTGATCGCATCTCTGCTCAGAGATGCTACCTCGGTGCGAGCTAGCGCTTTGATTTCTCTTTTCGAGCCGCCTTTCCCAGTAGCTGGCCGCTCCCACAGTTATCCTCTTTGGAATAGTTCAGAAAGCCTGCCCATGCCTTCTGCTTCTGTCTCTTCCTTGCCTGTGCCACACTAGTCCCTCCTCTCGCTGTTCCCCAAATGTGCTGCACACCCTCTGCTCCCAATGCCCAGGATCCCACCCCAGGCACCTACATCTCACCTGTCACTGTTTAAGTGTCACTTCTCCCTTTCCAACCCCCCGACCTCTTCCCTTTTCTACTGCCAACAAAATTCTGACTTAGTGGAGCATGCACCACTAGAATGCCCCTCCAGGAGGGCAAGTATTTGACTGTCCTCTGTACAGCTGTGTCCCATAGCTCAACACGGTGTCCCTTGGTAAGCCACTCATGCACCCAATGACTGGGGGACCAGATCAGTCTCCATCTCCTTTGTAAACTTGCCAAGCTCTTAACTTCTCTCCATCTCGGGAGCGTCTCACTGTCCAGCCCCGACTGTGGCTGTATATGAATTCTTCAGCACCTACCTCGGTGCCCAGTGCACATGACAGCCAGAATTTAATTATCACATTGATCACAGTCCTCAAAATGGCGATGGCCTGAAGTGGGCAGGAATCGGGAGCTTTGGAGAATGTGGGACAAAAGATGGTGGTCTTCTGTATTCTCAGCTCTCTCTCTCTCTCTCTCTCTCTCTCTCTCTCTCTCTCTCTCTCTCTCTCTCCTCTCTTTCTAGATAGGGCTAACCTGGAACCCCCTAAGTAAACAAGGCCAGCTTGGAACTCACAGACATCCACCTGTCTCTGCCTCCCCAGTGCTGGGATTAAAGGTGTGACTACAGAAGGCACCAGAATTGTCATGCCCCTCCCAGTCTCTCTCAGCAGCTGTCCTTCCTGTCTTCCTGAAGCCTTCCTCTCCCTTGCTCCTCAGGCCTGTTTTGCACACAGAGGCGGTGTCTCAGTGGTGAGGGGCTTCTAGAAGATTTCTTGTTCTCAAATACTTTCTTACATCCCAGCGCTGTGGTCCTCGAGGTCTGTTTACACAGTTTCAGGGGAGAGAATGACAGACGAGGAGGATAGTTTTAATTTTCAAATGGCTTAATGGGGGTTCAGTGCTTGCCTGGCATAATGATCAGATCTTGTGATCGGGGAGGCCGGAGTTCCAGGTCACCCTTAGATGTTCTTAGAGATCCAGGCTAGCTGGGCAAATGAATCTGTATCAAAAAGCGAACAAATCGTTATGTCCCTTCGAGTCTAGCGAGAGTCAGAAGTGCGGGAATGTATGACTGTAGTTAAAGCTTAGAAAGAATTGCTAGGGGTCCACAAAGCACTCTTGACCTGAACGCACAGGGTTTGAGAGAGAGAGCATTGGGTGTAGCTGCTTCACAGTGAAAACCAGGCAGCCGTTGGTGGGGGTGGGGGTGCAGGCACGGGCTGAGAATCCACACTGACTGAACTGTACGGATCTGGGGGTGGGGGACAGCGGTCAGACGGAGACAGGCCTTCAGCACCCCGTATTTCCAAGGGCTTTCTTGAACGGGTTGGAAATAGCCCAGGCAAATGGCCTTGAGAAGGATGCTTCAACCCTCACCCTCTCCTCCAGCTCCTTGTCCTCAAAGCCTTGCTTGTGTTTCTGAAGGTGGCCTGGAACTCGATGGGTTCCCGAAAGAAAAGGCCGAGGGAGCGCCTGGTCTGTGACTCCTTACTGTTGGGTCTGTCCATCCCAGTCACAGGTGCTCCCCGCCCCCAACGCTGCCCAGGCCGCCCAGGACAAAGGAAGGGTTGTGCCTGCACAAGAGGGTTATTTGCCTCCTTTCCATGCCATCACATGAGGACAAAGGGTCCACACCCTAACTCAGCTGAAAGAGTGCAAAGTGTCCCTACACGCCCTGCAGAAGGACTTACTGATTTTCCAGTTACGAATTTGCCTAACCTGTTCTGTTCAAACAGGTTAATTGTTTCCTGAAAAAGACTCAAGGCTAGTGGGATGAAGTCACTAGAGAAACGTGCCTAAACAATTGCTACCAGTGGTCATGGGCGTGCCTCGGGATTGGTAACCAGTTTCTGGACTGTCGCCTCATGTGGCTGCAAATTTGGTGATGGCGCGCCGCCTGCTGGCAAAATGAGGTTATACCAGGCAGAAAGCAGCTTGAGAAAGCCGATGGAAAGGAGACCTTGACAATGATACTTGGGAAGGGGAGCTGTAGGTTTGTGGGACGTTTGTGGCTATTTCTTAATAAATATCTTCTGGTTGGGCTGGGGCGTTGAGTGGTTAGTGGGCGGACCAGTGGTTCATTCCTGCCATCCCACCCAACTCTTGGACGAGGGAACGAGGAGGACTCAAGGCTCGTCTTGGCTTCTACAGCAAATTCCAGACCAGCCTGGGACTCAAAACCGACCAACAAAAAAAGAAATATAACCCACCAAGTGTGTGGATTTTAATAATAAAAATGAACAGGTCTGCCCAAAGCAGAAGCAGAGAAGGGGGTCTCTACTCTGGTCGACATTACTGGGACTGAGCTCTCTCCTGTATTCCAAAGACTTTATTTATTTATTTATTTATTTATTTATTTATTTATTTATTTATTTATTTATTTATTTATTGCTGTGAAATTTTTAGACTAGACACTAGAGCAGAGTGAGAATAACTGTTAGGCCTGTGTGTCAGAACATGCAGTTCCGCCACTCTGCTTCCTTCTCCCCGCACAGGTATTCAAACTCACCTGAGTATTATGTTGCTTTCCCTTAAGGCTGTGGGATGCGTTGTTGGAGTGCAGGGTCTGTCTAGAGCACTGCCTGCCATTGCCACATCTAGTGTACACAGTTCTTAGAGTGGTCCACTGGTGTCGCACCCTATTCACCTTGGGATTTTCTTCAAAATGTTCTTCAGTTGTCTGTGGATCCCGGAAGTCCACACAACACTGTGTCGCTCTGTCTCTTACTTCTGTGCTCTCTCTCTCTCTCTCTCTCTCTCTCTCTCTCTCTCTCTCTCTCTCTCCTCTTTTCTCGTTCACCCATCCTTCCCTCCCTCAAATGACACTCCCTTACACACCCTGAAACACCCAGCTGGGGTTTGCAGGATAGCTCAGCAGGTAAAGCCCCTTGCTGCCAAGCCTGCTAACCAGAGTTCCATCACCGTAGAGCCACATGGTGGGAGGAGATGTCCTCTGACCTCCCCGTGAGGGCCTGTAGCACACACGCATGTTCATTTCCACACACATACACATAAATAAATAATTACTATACATTTTTTAATAAACAAATGCGTAGTCGTTCCACACACAGTTGGATGAGTTTTGACAAGTGTATTGCAACTGACCCTTTCTTCCGAGGCTAAAGAAACACGACCTCATACAGCGGTCCCTATGACTCTGTGTGAACGCTGTTCTTGGTTCTTTTGCTGTGAGTGTCTTGCCTGGTCTAAATCCCGTGTTAAGAAGGTAATTGTAGGGCTGGAGAGATGGCTCAGCGGTTAAGAGCACCGACTGCTCTTCCAGAGGTCATAAGTTCAATTCCCAGCAACCACATGGTGGCTCACAACCATCTGTAATGAGATCGATCCAATGCCCTCTTCTGGTGTGTCTGAAGAGAGCAATGGTGTACTCATATACATAAAATAAATAAATCTTTAAAAAAGAAAAGAAAAAAAAGAAGGTAATTGTAGAATGCTGTGTGCTGCTTTTCACACTCTACATGACATTTTGAGTTTTCCCCCCATATCCTATCCATAGATATCCACTGTTGGCCATTAGACTGCTTGCAGGTGGAGCTGTTATAATATAAATCAAACTGCTCTGTCTTTTCATGTGTCTGTCTTTGTGTGCATGTGTGTGCACATGTGTTTGTGTGTGTCTGTATGTCTGGGCATGCAAATCTGTGTGTACATCTTGTTTCATTGTAACAAAGCATCTGAGTGCTTTTGTATCTTTTCATGTTCCCATTTCTCTTGGTCTTGTAGCTCCTCTCAGATAACTGGTCACAGTATCTGTTACGCTGTAAGAAAACCCCATGCTCTTTCTGTCTGAGACACTTCCTGATCGCCCTCCGCTGCAGCTGCGTAGTGGTTTACTGCTCTACAGAACAACCTCTTTATGGCGTCCGTCTAACCCTGAGTTTCTTGTGAACTGTAGATCTGAAGCCCAGGAGAGATCCTTTGGGGACAGCACTAGAGGTGTGGTGTGTAGTTCTTCCCCGTACCAGAAGCCCCTCGGTGCCGTCTTAGCCAGTGTTCTATTGCTGTGAGGAGACAACAGCAGCTCATAGAAAGGAAAACATTTAAGTGGGGCTGCCTTCCAGTTCAGAGATTTAGTCCATTATCGTCATGGTGGGAAGCATGGTGGCGGGTGGGCAGACAGGGTGCTGGCAGGGTAGCTGAGAGTTCTACATCCCGATTGGCATGTAGAAGGAAGAGAGTGAGAGACACTGGGCCTGGCTTGAGAATCTGAGACTTCCAAGCCCACCCCAGTGACACACTTCCTCTAACAAGTCACACTTACACCAACAAGACCGTACCTCCCAAGAGTGCCACTCCCTGGGAGCCTGTGGGGGCTGTTTCCTTGCAGACTACCACACATGGCCTAGTTTCTAGTTCAGACACAGATTCATAGACCAGGATGGTGCCCCATCCCTGCCCAACTCCCTGTCCCTAGTGAACTTGTCAGCAGTGGCTTTAGATGGCTTTAGCCTTCAGTCAGTTTTTTCTGTTAAAAATGACAAAACAGTGGTCTTAAAAAACCTACCACCTTTCCTGGTTCTGCTTTTTAAAAACTTCCTTTCTCAACTCCTTGGCATTTAGGGACGGCCCTTGCTGTCTTTAACTGCCCTTTGTTGTCCTCGGCTTGTTTTTAATGGCGTATTTATTTTCATGTGTTAGTACATGTGTTATACATATGCCTGCATGTATATCACACACCTCATGAGTGCCTGATGCCCACAGAGGCCAGAAGAGGGTGTCGGACTGGAATTATGGGTAGGTCTGGGCCACCAAGTGAGTGCTGAGAATAGATCCTGACTTCTCTGTAAGAACAGCAAGTACTCTTCCAGCTCTGTGCTTTATTTGGGTTACTTATGGTCACGGTGAGAGCCTACTTACAGCAACAGAGATGATTCAAAGATAACTGCAGCACCAGGGTCCACACAGAGGAATACAGAGCCCTGGAGTGATAGAACAACACAACTTGCAGGCAGCTCCACAGTGAGGGGTACCTTTTCTTATTTTTATTTTATGTACATTGGTGGCTTGACTGCATGTCAAGGATGTCAGATACCCTAGAACAGAAGTTACAGACAGCTGTAATCTGCCATGTGGTTGTTGGGAACTGAACTCAGGTCCTCTGGAAGAACAGCCAGTGCTCTTCACCTGAGCCATCTCTCAAGTCCCTGAAGAATGACTTTTCAAGTGGTTCTGTGATCTGGGAGTGTCTCTCATCAGTCCCTACTGCTTTTATACGCTTGAGGATGGAGGAACTTATTGTATCTGGTCAGTTTCAGGAACTTCCTGAAGCCTTTGAATTGTTTACTTCCTATGCTTAACTGAGCTTCCTCAAAGGATACTATGCTTCACTTCCATTTTGAACCCTTTAATTCCTCATGTTGACCCACAACCATAAAATTATTTCATTGCTATTCCATAACTGTAATTTTGTTACTGTTATGAATTATAATGTAAATATCTGTGTTTTCCAGTGGTCTTAGGTGACCCCCATAAAAGCATCATTTGACCCCAAAAGGTTCATAACCCACAGATTGACAAATGCTGCTTTAGAACAGCCAGTGTTAACAAGCTTCCCAGCCAGGTTTATCTTGGAGGAAATTGCTATACAACTTCTTTGTAGAAAATTCTAGTTCATTGTAAGTCTGTGAGTAAGGGTTTCTCTGAGGCAAGGACATCTTGATAGTTGGGAGCCAAGAAACACCACAAAGTCACACCATTCTGGGGGGGGGGAGGACTTATGTGAGGGGCTACTGGGAGTATTGTGTTGTGAATAAGTAAACACTTTTAATAATAATAAAAAAAGTCATTCTGTGGCCAGCCAGATGGTTTGGTTCAGTGGAAAAGGGCACTTGCTACCAAGGCTGGTGACCTGAGTTTGGTCCCTGGGACCCACATGGTAGATGGAAAAAAACTGACGCTGAAAAGATATCTCCTGATCTTCAAACACACAACAAACACATATATACACACATACTTATACACATACACATATATACACATATGCACATATACATATTACACACAAACACACATATTCAGACAGACACATACATGCACATACAGATATAAACATACACACATAAAAACATATATACACAAAACATACATACATATACTTCCACATATACTGTGATATACACATGCTCCTACCATAAATAAATATAAATAAATAAATAAATAAATAAAGGTCTTCCTGGTACCATGTGAGAAAGGGTCATAGCTGGGCAAGTACTGGGAGCAGGGACAGGTTAATAGAGAAGCCTTTTCAGAAGTCTAAGAAGAGACATTGGGAGTGGAGATGGAAAGAAATCTAGCTGTGGACAGATTTGAGTCCTGTTTATGGATGAAGTTGGGTCTTCCAAGAAATTCTGGGCCATAGAAATACATAAACTTTGCATACATACATCCCAGTGAACTATTTAGGCTTTTCTATGAATCAGTTTCTAAGCCTTAAACTAGATTCATTCCCTGGCTAGCTCTTAACTTATATTAACCTGTTTATACTATTTTATGTCTGCCGCATGGATGGTTTCCTCTCTTCAGTCTCATACGTTCAACATCCTTGGCAGCTTGGTGGCATTTCTCCCACTTGACCATTTCCCAGAATTCCTCTCTCTCTGCCAGATGTCCTACCTTCTAGTCCTGCCTCAGCTTATTGGTCATCAGGTTTCTGCTGACAGATGATGCTTTTACATCCCTACATCTTCCCCTCTTAATCCAATAAAAGGCTCTTTTTTAAAAAAAATATTTATTTATTTATTATATGTAAGTACACTGTAGCTGTCTTCAGACACACCAGAAGAGGCTGTCAGATCTCATTACGGATGGTTGTGAGCCACCATGTGGTTGCTGGGATTTGAACTCAGGACCTTTGGAGGAGCAGTCAGTGCTCTTAACTGCTGAGCCATCTCTCCAACCAAGGCTCTTTCTTTAACATCAATAAACTGTATATAGTAAGAACAATTATGGAAACTATCAGTAGGAATTACATTCAAAATGTCCAGTCCATTTGTATTTGGCAACCATGGAGAAAGCGCTCTATTATTCATCCTATGTTGGTGAGTCCAAAGTTCTGTACCTCAATAACTTTCTATCCTAATTTGCATTACCAACCTAAAAATACCTTTTTATACTTTATAACATTTTCTTAAATCCTAAACAACTTAAGCTAAGTTGTGAGACTATAACCATCTAGTCTTCAACCTCATCAGAGACCCGAGAAGGGTAAATATTACCTGAGTGAAGGGAAAGTGCATAGCAAGCAGCTTCCAAAAGTGAGAAATGACAGAGACAGCTGGTTGACAGATTGGACAGCATGCTGTCTGCGGTTGTGGAAAGCTCAGTTTGTTGCCCTTTCCCTGCAATGCTAGATAGGAGAGAAAGAAGGAGAGAGGAGAGAGAAAGGGAGAAAGAGACCCCTGAGTCTAACCTCCTTTATGTTGTCTCCTTACTGACCCAGACCATCAACAACCTCCCTAAATGACGACAAACATCTATCACCCATTGAATAACTGAAAACCATCCACCCCATTTTGGGGGAATGGGGCATCATTCTCTTAAATTTACTTCCTGCTCTCTGGGGGCAACAGCTTCTTTTGGGGGCCTATAGGAAGATGAGATAATGACCAAGTCCTAGGGAAGCTAGCTGTAACATTTGCTGTCCAGCCTCTGTATGATGGGAAAATATGGGGCTTAACTGAAGTCTTGGCTGGAAAAGCCCATAGGCCTGGGTGGTTGCAGTTAGTCCTACAGAAGTCCTGGGGGAAGGTTTGTGAGGAAGGAAACAGCAGGTGAGGCGATCTGAGATTGAGGTGCCTGAGCTACTTGTCTTGTCTTGTTTGGTGCCCGGTCCTTTTGTTCTGTAAACGTGTAAATGTCCACAAGTCATAAACATTTCTGCATCAGCACAGGTATGGAATGTGCAATGTGTACAATTCTGCTGAAGACGATTCTTTGCTGTATGTTTAATCAGGAAAAGGGCATCAAACTTTAGAAGTCCATTTGGATGGTATATCCAAACTGTAGTATAAATTTCCATCCATACCGTATGAAAGGATGTCATGATAAATCCCGAGGACCCTGTAGCCAACATGATTTATTGGCTATGCATAGCTGAAGTCCTGGCTGGAGGCGTTCATGTCTCAGCCAGTTTCAGAGCTGTTCCCATGTAGCGGGGCCAAACGGGATATACCATACCTGTTTGCTATTGTTCTTGTTTTTTTCCTTCATGTAACTGCTGCCAAACTTTGTAGGAGGTCTCCCCTGGTCAAATATAATCTTGATTAATGTTTATGGAATCCATAGCTTTTCTTTTTCTGTTGAAACACAGACAAACATCTCTCCTCCAATGGAACACACTTCCCTCATTCCTTTCTGAAGTTTAGATGTCCTTAAAATAAATGAACTGTTCTAATCCAGCAGTCCCCCCTATAATCCAATGTCTCTCAGCAGCTCTTACTCTCTGTTCATTAGCATTACAAATTTAAAGTTAATAAAGTTGTTATGTAATCTATCTCTGGGTGGGGTCTTTGTTACTCCTTTTTGTTTATTAAACATCTCTTTAAGAGTACTGTTATGTCTCTCTACAACTGCTTGTCCTATAGGATTATGTGGTATACCTGTAATATGCCTTATATTTCAATATGCAAAAATTATTTTATTCTTCTAGAGACATATGCTGGAGCATTGCCAGTCTTACTTTGTACAGGTAAGCCCATAATAGTCTAAAAAATGCTTCTTAAAAAATGTGTAATTACAAAATCAGCCTTTTCAGAAGCAGTTGCCCATTGGAATCCCGAATTTGTCTCTATGGCATGGTGCACATACTTTAATTCCCCAAGCCCCACAAAATGAAACACATCCATTTGCCAAGTTTCCTTTCTTTGGGTACTTACTAGGTTGCTCCATGTAGGTAATGGGGTTTGGTTATACAAAGAACAGATAGGAAGGACATTGCTTTATAGTTTCCTTGGCTTGTTGACAAGTGATGGAAAATTTTTTCTTCAGATCTTTGTTGTTAACATTGTACTTTTAAACGAAATTCTGAAGCTTCTACCACATTTCCTATTAATAGCTGATCGATTTCACCATTACCTTGTGCTAGAGGACCTGGTAGGCCCATAAGGGATCAGTTATGTTTTCTATACAATGGATAATTTCTATTTCTGATTACTTGTAGTTGAATAAACAGTGAAGTTAATTCTGAACCATCCTGAATAAGTTCAGTGGTCTATATATGCAAAACAATTCTTTCTGCTTAGTGAGAGTTAGCCACTATATTAAGAGATTCAGAAAAATCTAATAATACCATAAGAATAGCATATAGCTTTGATTTTTGTACTGAATAATACGAGCTCTGAGCTACTTTATTTATTTTTTTCTGGTTTATAATGTGCCTCTCTTGACTTATTTGCATCAGTATACAATGTAGGGGCTCCAGAAATTGCTTTCCCTTTACTATATGAAGGAGAAGCCAACTAGTTCTTTTTATAAACTGAAGTTGCTGCTTTTGGGGTTTTTGTTGTTAATCTCTTCCCCCCAAATTACTGCAAACTCTCTGCTAGTATTAATTTTCTGCTCATAATGAGACAATTTCAGCATTAGTAAAAGGTATTACAATTTCTGCTGGGTCTATTCCTACTAACTGATGAGTCTCATTTTTCCTTTTAGAATCAATTTAAAAACTTTTCTACATAGATCTTTATTTTTTATTCTATTTATATGTTAAAAATATCCATTCTAATATATTATCTTCTTTATGCATAAGAATTTCTGTGGATGAATGAATAGAAGGCAAAATAACTAAAACACAAGCCAGCTTTAGACCTAAATGACTCACTTGTGCATTCTGTAATTTCTTTTCTACCTGAGCCAATTCTCTCTCAGCCTCAACTGATAATTTTCTTGGACTGTTTAGGTCCTTATTAACTTGTAAGGTTTGAAATAAATTACTTAGCTCTTGAGTAGTTGATCCAATTATGAATCTTAGCCAATTAATGTCTCCCAATAATTTTTGGAAATCATTAATAGTTCTTAATTGGTCTCTTCTGATTTGTACTTTCTGTAGTTGAAGATTTTGTAGACCTATCTTATGTATATGATTTCAAATCTCATTAACAGCATGGTGGCTCACAACCACCTGTAATGAGATCTCACGCCCTCTTCTGGTGTGTCTAAAGTCAGCTACAGTGTACTAATCTATAGTAATAAGTAAATCTTTGGACTGGAGCAAGCAGGGACTGAGCAAGAGGAGTTGACCAGAGCGAGCAGAGGTCCTAAAAATTCAATTCTCAACAACCACATGAAGGCTCACAACCATCTGTACAGCTACAGTGTATCCACATAATAAAATAATAAATAGATAGATAGATAGCAACCTTTTAAATCAATCATTATAATAGGCCATGCCTTAGGTAAAAATGAAGGCAATTAGATTCAAGGCTGTAAAGAGCCCATGGCTGCCTTATTTTATTGATTACTTTCAGATTTGTTACCATCCTCCATTTTCCATTTTCTTTTTAATGGCAAATATAGGAGAATTCATAGGGCTGGTGGGCTCTTCTATATGTTTAGCCTCCAGCTGCTCTGGAACTAGCTGCTCTAGTGGCTGTAACTTTTTTTGGGTCATAGACCATTGTTCTACCCCAAACAGCTCTATCAGTATGCCATTTTAGTGGTAGGGCAGTTGGTGTTCTACCAGCAGTGGCTTCCTGACAAAAAGTTGAAGAGTCGGGTTCTCATGTATCCTGCTTATGGACAGCCTGGGCAGCTAAGTTTTCTTTATTAGGAACATATCCTCTTTTATAGACTGTCTCTGAAGTTGGAGGGATGCTAATCTGTGCCTCCTACTTTTGCAATAATTTCTTCCTCATAGATTTATGGCTATATTAGCTATATATGGCCTTAGTTATTCTATTGGACCTTCTGGTCCTATGCATTTAATCATTTTAGACTTTGTTTTACTTGAGACAATGTCCCAGTTCCTAGGAGCTGTGTATGTAACCTTTGAAGTGGCTATGCTGGATTCCAGGATTCTTGTCAAGTTGTTACATCTGCTACTGTATACACTAAACCTTCTGCCAACATGTCCACTAGTAGCCTTTCTGCCACCGTGTCCACTAAGCCTTTCTGCCACCGTGTCCACTAAGACTTTCTGCCACCGTGTCCACTAAGACTTTCTGCCACCGTGTCCACTAAGCCTTCTGCCACTGTGTCCACTAAGCCTTCTGTCACTGTGTCCATCAAGGCCACATCTCCAATTAGTGCCACTCCCTGGGCCAAACATATTCAAACCATGATAATGGTTATAGATCTTTGTTGCTTTATTGGGGGCACAGGAGTGAACTCAGCATGATAGGGAACACAAAGCAAGAAACACGCTGGTAATTTCACAATTCTACAGTGGTAAAAGGCATCTCCAAAAAGACACTGGGAGAAGGTAGGGAGGTGATGTGGAGGTGGTGGGAACCAGGGAAGGCATTGCCCTCAAGGGAAAAGATTCTTACCAGGACACAGGTGCTAGGGGGACCTACTGAACCCAGTCCTACTGAGGCTCAGCACAGAGGAGCCCAGGAGCTAGGGGGGTTTTCTTATGGAAATAGGAATCCACGTTTACTCTCTGAAGCTAGGGGAGGCGTGGAGTGAGGGTGGACAGATTGGGAGACAGAGAGGCCCGTTTTGCAGCAGCCCAGTAGCCTCCAATGAAACCTCAAGATTGGTTCTCATAGTGGAGCTGTGGGTCAAGGCCATATTGGCCTGACTTTGGAAAGCTGCATAGAGACAGAGATCTGTGTGCTGTTGCATAGGCAAAAAGCAAGAAGTGCAGTTCATAGGCAGGTAAGGAAACAAATAAACCAAAGATAGCAATAAGTACAGGAAGTGGTGATAAACAAGAACCATTAGAGAAATGCAAAGAAGGCCAGAATGAGACACTGCTTTTTAATGATTAGGACAAATTGGAAAAGAAATATAGATAATGACAAATGCTCATGAGGATGTAGAGAATTAAAACGTTCTGCAATCCACAGGAAAACACTGTGGAAAATAGGAGGGTTGGCTCTAAAAGCTAGAACACAAAGTGACCAATTCTGGGTTTCTCTACAGCAGGGTGGAAACAGTGATTCAAACAGATATCCATTCATCTGTGTTCATAGACACATCATGTACAACACCCCTAAGTGGAAACAAACCAGATAGTCAGTAATGGATTATTTTATTTTGCAGTTCTAGGGTTTGAACATAAGACATTGAAAAGCTGAGGCAGGAGTATTTTGGGTTTAAGGATAGCCTGGGGTAAAAGTGAGACACTGTCTCAGAAATAAACAAATTGGGTAAGGGGAGTGTGCTATGTAATAAAAGGCCCATCAGCTAGCTGTCTTTCTTAATCTTTCCCTGCTGTTTCTGGTTGTCTACTTTGGCGGGATCGAGGAGCGCTGTGAATTCAGAGTGAAGATTTTGCTTTTCAAACACAGGCAAAAGCAGGAACCTTCCCACAACTAAGACAACACAGGTGGATTCTACCCCACCATGTAATAACATTCGGCCAGAGGCTCACAGTGTTTCTCATATTTTCTGCAAACCAATGGCATAATTGCTTGTCTATTTAATCAAGAGACGTTCTCCAGTGTTCTCAATCTATACTCAGTTGAATCAGTACATACACATAGTAGATATGTCTTATACATTGCTGCAAGCATTAATGTACAAATAGCATTATTCCAGGGGAAAATTCAGAGGTTCTTGAGAGCATCTGGTTACATTTTCCTGAACTATTCCATAATAACCACATTTTAAGTGTACTTTGGTTAAAGGCATGCTATTTGATAGATATTTTTTGCTTCATTAATTTAAAACCAGTGGTCAACAGCTCTCTGCTTCCTTCTCTCTTCTTTCCTTTTTCCTTTCCTTTCCTTTCCTTTCCTTTCCTTTCCTTTCCTTTCCTTTCCTTTCCTTTCCTTTCCTTCCCTTCCCTTCCCTTCCCTTCCCTTCC